>NC_141865.1:11074958-11234034 GCF_024713525.1 Acromyrmex echinatior | reverse complement strand
CCGCCTGGCGATCCTAAAGCAATTATATACTCTTCTATCGCAGCGAAGTCACGAACGATATTTTAGGGTAAACTCACACTGTTTAATCGATATTCTAAACGAAAAACGATTCGCAGTACGATCGCAATACAATGTGATCGACATTGGTCGATGCATACGTTTTAATTCGATATGTTAAAGAATATCATCTGATTGCAATGATCTTGGAACTTGAACGACTCAAAATATCTTCATGTGAATGATGCTTTACATCCGTCTTGTGACTGAAAAATACGATATATATCATGGCCATAAGAAATTCAACGTGATAGTTTTTGCGCGGAGGAGTTTCCCGGAGATAGCAAAATGAGTATAACGACAAAGGGAGCGATGAGATCATCAGTATTTTGCGCTGATTATAAATAGAAGTTTCGTTATATTAGTGATCCATCAAGAATTTCTTGGTAAACGCTAGATTTCAATTTGATTATTTTCACGCCATATTTGTACCGGTTTTTGTAGCTGAAAAATATGATGTATCACAGCCCATAAGAAATTCAACATGCGACAACTTTTGCGCGGAGGACTTTCCTCAGAGATAGCAAAATGAATATAACGACAGGGGGAGTGGTGAGATAAGTCTTGTGTTTATCATAAATAGATAGTTTCGTTATATCGAACGCCAGTGATCCGTCCAGAACTTCTCGGCAAGCGCAGCTTTCAATTCGATTAGTTTCGCGGCGGTTGTACGACCGCTATTGATGATATCACATGATGATAGATAATGAATAGAACGTGGTACAGGTAATAACTGTCGTTTAATCGGCTTCCGGCATCATACAGGATTATGCATGTTCACGAATTATACTTAATGGATTAGCCATCCGGCTACATGTTTTCAATTAAGCATTTCGCAATCAGCGAGCCAAACGTCAATTATTATCGCGTACCAGAGATATTGATATCCACTAGTAAAGACGCATTAGAATAATTCACAATACATTACATTACATTGACGATATTGAATACCATGTGATCTTACTCTGCTATTGTTAGAAATAATACACTTTCTATCGTAATATCGTGAGCCGATTATTCGTAGTGAAAAACATACTTTCTCGATAATGTGGAATTTTTTTATCGGTATTTCAATTACGTAATATTGAATTAGCGACACTTCGCCAAAGATTAATCTTTTAATAATATTTCGAATTAGTAATACTGCCATGCATGACTTATAGAAAGAATACCGCAGATTACATGCTCGAGTAATTTTAAACTCGAGTTTCCTCTCTTCGTCCTCCGGCTATTCGGCTTTTTCTTCCCCGACCTGTTGCTCTTCCACTGTATAGTTGCCTTGCTCGGAATTCAAAAGCAACGCCTAGATGCACAGGATGATTCGGTATGATAGCATCAAGACGAAAGCAAACCAGAAAAGCCTTTAACATTTTGAAAGGGAGATCATATTCTCTGTGTATTCTACGAAGTTTCCAAACGAGGCGATAATAATTTTATTTTACGGGAAGATTTAATTGATGAGAACAAATTTAATCTATGAGAGACATGAAAATCTCGCTGTGCTTATTATTCAAAACATTTTTTTATTACATTAGCTATATATTTTTATGTATGCTTATAATATGTTTATTTACTATTATTAATTACAATATTCCAAAATTATTATTATTTCTATAAATTAAATTATAACTATAATAAAAAAATTCTTTTATTACAAATTTTTATTCAAGATAAATATTCAGTGTACCAGAAACGCTTCTAGATTTATTTTACTTTGGGTCATTCGCATGCAGCCTATTTCTTAAGGTAAGACATATTGTGCTGTAATCTGTATATATTATGCTATAATACAAACATCGCATCTTATAGTTCGTCTAGGCTCATGTCGAGCTCCAGGGAGATTGATGTCGTTAATGCTGGTATCTATGCAGAAAAACATCTCGGGGCGTGGGTATCGATGGTCGCAGTTTATTGAAAATTCCATCATGTCCCCAGGGTCCCGTTAGAATCGCGCCAGGCGGGCTACAGTCGCGTTTCCTCCGACGGATTATTTAGTAAAGGCACGCGCTACTGCTTGATTTTTATCATCAGATAACTTAATCCTATAAAATATCCCCGCGTTATGTCGACGAATTCGGAGTCACCACATAACAATCCGTCTTTTCGTTTCGTCTCAAACATTTTTATTCAGAATTTAGGTGACATTAAACATTCTCCGAGAGATTTGTCTTGATACTACACAACATTGTTTGAAATAAATGCGAAAATTTTTAAAAAGTGATAAAAGAATTTAAACATTTAAATTTTATAATATTTCTTCCTTCGACAAAGGTTATTATATACACACTTCACTACCTGATTTTAAACTTAATATATCTTCTACGATACGAATAGATTCTAAAAGAACCTCTTTATTTGTAATTATTAACTCAACAGAATAACTATCGGCATATTAATTTGATATTTATTGAGACAACTTGTGTGCGTTTTGCTCAAGCGACTGGACCGACAGAGATAGGGCACACTCTGAGAAGACGAATAAGCAAAGGGAACTGGAGGAAAGGAAGAAGGGAAAGGGACAACGAGAGCATCGGTATTAATTACACACTGCGCGTCTGGCTCCCTAGGCCACCTACGGTTACTCGCTTTGCATAATACGTATATACACTTAGCGTAAGGACGGCGAGAGGGAAGACGCGCCGAAGAGACCTTCGGGAGGTCCGACAAAGTGTAAGAGGAGGACATGAAGGAGAAGGGAGGGAGAGAGGTAGAGAGGAGGATCTGGCGCGGATCGAAAACGAGGAACGGTGGAGAACGTGTTCGATTCCCACTCGGTCGGAACCGGAATCTCCTCCTCCGCCTCTTCCCCTCTCTCTCTCTCTCTCTCTCTCTCTCTCTCTCTCTCTCTCTCTCTCTCTCTCATTCTCTTTAGCTCGTCTTCGACGCAGCTCTCGTTCCCTTGTGTTTCTCTCACTCACGCGCACGTTTGAACAGACATTTTCTCTCTGTCTTCCTCGTTCTCTCTTTCACAATCCTTCTCCCTTTCGTCGCCTCTCGGCAGTTTTCGCGGGTCGAAGCGCGCCTGATTATTTAGGCAGCAAATGTTTAATCGAAGTATTGTATCGGTGGAACCCCGAGTTGCTGGGTTCCTTCGGCCCGGCTCCTCTTCTTGAGTTTGGTGGAGGAGACACTGCTTCTCCTTTTCCTCCTCCCTCTCGTTCTCGATCGCCGTCTTCACCTTCTCACCCTCTTCTTCACTCCTGCTCCTCCTCAACCACCTCCACCTCTTTACATTTATTCGTTTATTTGCTGGTGGCTGATACCTCATTACCGCGACAGATCCACCGATAAGCACAACGTTCTCGGAAACACACAATGCGCCCCTCCTTTCTCGAGGCTGAGCCGCAGCTTCTTGGCCATCGGCAATAGGAGGGAAGAAGGGGGGTTGCGGGATGGGGGCGAGGACAAGGACGAGGCGGCATCAGGAGCAGAGGCGCATATTCTCTGCACAACCTTTTCTTTCCGCTCCCTCTTGCTCTCCATCTCCCTCATCTCTTCCTTTTGTTCACGTTGCCGTCGTCAACTCTACCAAGAAAGTAAATATCACTGCGACCCTCTTTCAATGGTTAAACTTGCTTTCCTTCCCTACTGCACCCGACATAACTCCATTCGATCGCGTCGCACCAACCCTGCGTCGGCATTTATCGGTCAATCTCACGCGAACTCACGAATCGGAATCTCTCTATCTATTAGTGGACCCAGGCTCATCCGATCAGGAGAGAAATAAGACTATCTCGAAATACGTAGCTATTAGTCTTGCTTACCTATTAGGGAAAAGATCGAAAGAAAGCCGCGTCAGGTATTGGTATCTATCGGTTTCTTGGAGAGAATCTTCGGATATTTTCGCGAGGTCCGATGAGGAGGGATAAGAAAGGATACGAAGGATATTGCTCGTAGCTATTAGCGCGATAGCGATCCAAACAGGAATGGCTTTATGGTCGATCGGATGGGCGCTTTTATTGACCGTGCGTTCGATGACTCTCGTGGGCTTTACGTATCTCGACGACGACTGGACGGTCGCGTGTGTCTCCAATCGAATCGAATTTCCATTTATTAATGAACGACTCACGCACTAGCCATGCGAAAAAAAAAAACGAAAGCGCTTGTATCTATTAACCAGATCGTAGTACAAGATAACGTCATCATATACGAAAGAGATACAATCGACAAGGCTTAAATATGAATCGCTTCTATCAACGATTGGCGACGCGCTTATGACATGATTATTTGAGAAGAATGGAATGCATTATGCAAACGGGACAGATAAATGAGCCATTTGATTATATTAGGCGCGGCTAACTGCTACGTTATGTTAATTAGATCGGGAGGAAAGCTATGGAGGAGAGAGAGAGAGAGAGAGAGAGAGAGAGAGAGAGAGAGAGAGAGAGAGAGAGAGGGAGAGAGGGAGAGGGAGAGAGGGAGAGGGAGAGGGAGAGGGAGAGGGAGAGGGAGAGGGAGAGGGAGAGAGAGAGAGAGAGAGAGAGAGAGAGAGAGAGAGAGAGAGAGAGAGAGAGAGAGAAATCAATCTCCGTGTCCAAGGCATGTTGTTTATTAGTGATCTCGATCTTTATCCGAAATTCTGACGCGCGTTCCCATTTCAGTATCGCGACGCATATATTGCGTTCATAATAAGATCCATTGAACGGGGGAACACTTTTTCCTACACCGAGAATCATGGCGCAATGCCAGATTGCGAAGCGCCTCGCGTCTCGAACGTGCTCGCGCGCTAATCGAGATCTGCTAGGATAGTTGGTTGCGGGACAAGATAAATGGGACCGCTCGCTTTTATTCGCGAGCGCGGGATCACGAGAGTACAGACAGCAGGTAGCGTCTGAGATTCGCAACTGAAATCAGATCACATCGCTCGTATTACATCCAAGTGACTCGATATAAATACTTGTGCAAAAGAAAAGAAGGAAAAGAAATCGATGGCAAAGGAAGAGAGCACGAAGAGGGGAGGGGGAGGGGCGGGGAGGGGGAGTGAACGAAGGGTTAGTGGTTGGGCATTATTTATCGATAGCAATGAAAAGGTGGCGGTCGGTGCTTGATGCCAGGGGCTCATTATTCAGATTAACGTTACGCGCCTTTTTTCGCCAGCCAATACGCCGCTGAATATTACTCAATAAATCATGGACGTCACAGTGCTAAAGACCCAAAGAAAGGAAGGTCCTTGAGATTTTTCAAATCATCCGGCCTGATGAATGCAACATCGTTCGTCGGGGGCCACGAGCGTGGCGGCGGTGGCTGCGGGAAACATTTGCATGAGCTACTAGCGCGCGGCCACATTAACATGAGTTAAAATGGCAATGATAACGCAATGCGCTCGATGAGGCATCGCGAGATTGGCGCAACGCGGCCGTGGTAAACGTTAAAACGGCGATGAACGCGATGTAAATCGGGAGTAGGTAAGTGAGGCACTGTACGTGTGTCACGGCTGACGTTTTCCTTCTCGATTATCGTAAATATATTTGCAAATGTATGTATACGTAGGCGAATCGCAGAGGAGTTTCGGTTTTCTTTGTCTCTTTTCTTTCCATATTCTTTAAAATAAATTTCGCATATACGTGTTTCTACCATCTCGTTAATTATCGTGGTTTGAACGAATCTTGAGTCATAGATATTAACAATAATCCACACACACACACAAAACACGGCTATTAGCGATAATACAATAAAACACAATTTAAAAGAATTGCATAAAATCGCATATGATGTTACGTGAAACTGGAATAGGTTGAGAAATATTGGCGCCATTGGAATAGGTTGAGAAATTTATGAATTGCCAATTGTTTCGAATACAGACTTTTTTTAATTTGGTGACCGAGTTCTATCCGGATCAGCGTCTACATTCGGATATCGCATCGTTATCGAGCGTGGGATAAATATCTAGGGTCTGTGTTTCGTTTAATTAGCATCAGTGTACACTCGTACGTTGCTTCACGTACCACATGCATGTGAATATTCGAAGAGTAGAAGGGAGAAAGAGAGAGAGAAGGGCTAATGTGCTACTTCGAGAAAAAATCGTTTCAAACGTAAGGACGAACGAATGCGAGGACAAGAGAGGAAGGGAAAGGAGGGGGAGGGGGGAGGAGAGAGAGAGAGAGAGAAAGAGTGAAAAAAAAATAGACGAAACAGAAGGAGGAGTAAGAAAGGAAGAGTAACAGTCAGATGGACATGTTGACGAGGCACGGTAGGGACTAATTAAATAAATCCGGGAGCAGCTTCTCGGGGGCCGCCGGCGATCGCGACCGTAACCGCCACGACGATGGTTAAGGTCGCCGTTGTGGAGGCGTCTCGGGTCAAGCGGGAGGTCAGCTTGCCGGCGGTCCACCGCTCTCCTGCTCTTCTTTGTTTATTCTACCCTCCGTTGTCATGCTCCTCTTTTCGTAATGGAAGGTTAGCGCTATTTGTGTTGTAGATTACTCTATATCTCTTGTCTCCGTTTAGTCACGCTAATTTGTTGATCGCTGAATATCGCTGGTTTTCACGATATTCGACGATTGGGATTAATTAGCTAAACATCGGCTTTATATCTGCAACATAGAGATATAATATAGAATAATACAAGAATAGTTATAGTGGTCTTATAATCTTTTGTGTGCTCGATAATTTTCATTTTCTAATTTTGTTCAAAATGTTTGAAAGTTTCTATTCTCTACATTGAAAAGGACTAAATTTTAATAAATGTGTGTTGAATAGTTCTAAATAAATATTTATTAAATGTAAATATATATTTATTTTATATAAAAAGTATTAATTTAACTATTATTTTCTTATTGAAGAAATATTTATCTATAATTCACGTCCAAATTGGAGGCAGAATTTTATTTATAATATTGTGTGTCGCGTAAAATACACACATAGAAAAATATATATCACTGATATATACAATATTTTCTATATATTATGTGTATTTTATTTCAAATATGTTCTATGTTACTATGTATTATAAATAGAATTCTGTCTTTAATTTAATCATAAATTACAGATCGTTTAAAGTGAGCTAAAGTAACTTAAGTAAACATTTATTTAGTACTATTTAAAGAAATGTATTTTAAGATTTAATAATTTTTTTCAATGTATGATACAGTCTGTAATGTGTAATTGTATACGTCGATTGTTTGTATGTACTCTGATTTATCGAGCGATATTTTAATTAACAAGGCATGGTGCCGAAATAATTCTCATGCAAGACTCGTGTGATCGGAATTAGCTGATAAGGAAAAATCGTTTAGGCATTGTTATTTTCAGCCACATACATTTGACAGTATACGTGCGAGTACATGTATTCGCATGTCTCTGTCTGCTTTCTAACGCTTTTAAGTGAACCGTCTCGCCAATAGAGAAATTGGAATCGATGATACTCGATGCACGACTCGATAGAGAAGTGGCGGACCGCCTCGTCGGTGCATCTTACTGTTAGCAAGCGATATTGGTCTAGGTGCCAGCTGGTGGTAACAACCTCCGCTTGTATCCAATCAATGTATATCCAGTCTTCTCTCTTTCTCTCCTCAGCAGTGCTTCCTCTGTTGCTTTCGCCGTCCATCATCCGGCATGTCGGCACGCTGCAACCTTTCCCTTTCTCTCGCGAGCAGAGCACCCGGCTATCAGCGGGTCATTATACGAATACCACAATGTCAGTGATCAATACCACCTGCGGGCATCTCGACCGCGACGGACCGGCACTTGCCATTCCGAAGAAGCTCGCGAATAGAAATATCAGCTATCGACTTAAGGCCGCGCGTTAACCGTGAGGTTTGCTGTCTCTTTCATTTATCATGAAGGACTTGAGTGGGACTTATGGTCTCGCGAGTGCTTTTCGCGGTTAACGGTTTGTTCGTTTTTTCGGCTGCGAAAGCTTTTGCCGTGTATATTTACGCACGTCGCGTCACTGTGACAAAACGCGCATGCCAAGATAAGTTGTTAGATACTAATACAACTGCTGCCGTCCAAGACGATAAATATAAGGCTCGTTTGCGTAAGGAAAGTCGATGCCGACAACGACGACGACTGTTAAGAGTAGGCAACAGAAAAGGTGAAGGAACAAAAGCGGCAAGTACGCTCTAAGGACATCAAGTCTACACTCTTCGCCGCTCTTATCCCTAATTAGCATACAATTTCTGTCATTACGAAGCTTGGTACGATCCAGTAAGAAGCTGAGTATAAGTACCGAATACCATGCCATTGCGGATGCGAGAGCTATTTACAATCGAACCATCTCTCTCGCGGCCAATCGTGCCGTGGACAAATTGCGTTGTCCATTTACGTGTCTTTCTGCACGATACTGTTTCCGCTACGGAACCTCGTCCATTCTGATCGATTTACTCCGACTTTAACACGAAAACGTTTTAGAGTATACGATACTAATCAGTACTAATGAATTCTACATCGCGGTCAATGAGTTTAAGAGGAATTAATACAATTCTATTATTAATTTAGCCCCCTGAAAGTCGCTTATTGTGTAGAAGAATTCACGAGAAATCTCTCGTTGATTATCGTTGATCACTTGAAAAATACCAACAGATTCTCTGCATTAAAGTAGAAAGAAAAAGGAAAGATCAGACGTATCACGGGTGTACACGAAATCTCAGGGATATCGCCCCCTGTAGTTCGGTGATGCAAGTGTACCGAACGTTTATACGGAACGGCGCTTCGTGCGACTAGGGAAGAAGGGGCATAGGCAGAAGAGACGTAGAAAAACGTGCATGCACAGACCTACACACGCGGCACGATGGTAGGACCGCGCGCATGTTTGTGCGAACCTGCGCGATGGAACTTAGCGGAGGTAATCTATATGCAGGTAAGTGCGTGTGCGTCGGGGTACACCGTCAGGCATACATAATTAATATTTAAACAAGCAACGTCTGTGCTGAGACCGCAGCGGCGGCTCTACGCGATCCGGTCTCGTCGCAGAGAGAAGAGATCGCGAAGGGTGCACGAGGAATAACACGAGACACACTCGAGTCAGAACGATGCGTTACGTGGTCCGGCCATTGGCAAATCGCTAGTCGCGTAAAGGAAAATGAGAACAGCGCGAACGAAGCGCACACAATAATGGACGCATGTGTACGTACATCTTCATCATGTGTACTCACTCATTCGGAGTAATTAGCAGTCGGAACACAGACCGGGAGAAGACACTCTCGACTAATCGCGATGAGCTACAAGTATCCTCTCGCCATCAGAGTCAATGAGGCGAATTCGTACGCAGTAGATACGTCACTGCAAATAACGCCGTGTATTGTACGCAGGCTATCGTTTGCGCGCGTGAAATATCGTGATGAAGGAGTCATTATATCCGCCTTAACGTGAGATATACAACCTCAGTTTAATATGTAAAAAGACCGTGCTACTTCGACGCTTAAAGACGTTCGCGCGCGTTCTGACTGGCCGCTGGCGAGAGCCGCCGCCGCATGAAATGTTTAAAGATCGCCGGAGAAGAGGAGGATCGAATGACTGATGAACCTCGTTGAATCGAGGAGTACTTATCGCGCATCGAGCTTGTGAAAGAGGCAACGGCGATGGCGACGGCGTTGGCTGGCGGATATTACATGTATCGAGGCACGCTGCACGAGCGCGTGTCTCGAGTGTACGAGCGGACGCGATGCGAAAAGTGGATGTACCAGTCTGGAGAAATTCAACGTCTGGATGTCGAGACGTCATGGTGAGAGAGAAGATCCGCGCGCGGAAACCGCACTGTTTGACTTGGAAAGCGAGCCCGACGTGATCATCGAAGCGAACAATAAGCGAACGGAGGCGGGAGATAAGTGCGTATCGTAATCGCAATTTCTTCTATCGTATGAGCGCGTGTTCATGGTGGCATGTTGAAGGATCCACTCTTCCGCGCGAACGGAAAAAAAGCGGAAGAGATCGAAGCGTGTTTCGTTACGAGAGGGTGGTCTCCGGTACGGCATGCCGATACATAAATATCTTAAGAGTTATTAAATGGGGACGCCCATTCTTTAATAACTGAAACGCAACGTGAATCGTGTATATGTGTACATCTTTGTGCGGATGAATAACCATTCACTAGTAGCCTTGGGCCTGCGCCCATCATAAGACGTCCAACGAGTCTTCGGAGCTCGAGCTTCGGAAAGTTCGATTAGAGTTTTTGTTTGCTGTTCAGAGAGGCGAGATGCTCTTCTCTCTGCCTGTCTCTATTCTCTGTTCTTTCCTTTGCCTCCTGTCTTCTTTCTCTCTCTCTCTCTCTCTCTCTCTCTCTCTCTCTCTCTCTCTCTCTCTCTCTTCCCCCTTCTCTCTTTCTAGCTTGCCGAACACGAGAGTCCTGTTGCTCTCGTTTGGCTTTCCGATGTCGATGGTTCGTCCAGGTGCACGTTCTGCAGTTTCCATCTTCGCTCGCACAGATAAAGCAAGACAGAGATGGCCACCACAAGTATTCGTAATTTTTTCGTCCATTCTTTCTTTCTCGCAACCGCGAATGTATCCATAAGGAAGGAAGAAGCGGCGTAGAGTTGTCCTCTTTGCATACTTTGTAACCCCGTAACCCTCGATTCACCGGCGAGTGGATTATTCTCGGCCTTTTGTTTCCCTTTTTTTATTCTTTACTCAGATTCGCATTCAGCACTGGGATGAAGATACTTGAGTTTTCTATGTAATTAGTTTCGCGCGTAATACCTCTCTTCGCCGAATGACTTGCAAATGTAATGAGTGGTAGTAGTATTGCGGTAGGGTTTCTCCTCAAGGGTACACGGGTTCCGCAATACTGATTGAAGTGTTCTTCGTTAGCTTGTGCGCGCCCGCATCTATAGGATATACGTATTGCGTTCTTCTGCGGACTATCGTAACAAAGTAGCGCTCTTAACAAACATTATTGCACGCTATTACAGCGTCTTGAGTTGAATTAAGATTCTTAAAAGCAACATTAAGGATCTTAATCTTTACATAGCCGAAGGGATATCTCGCTTTGGGAAAAAGTCTCTAATCTTTCTCGTTTTGTTAGAGTACAACATTCTTTTTCAAACCCATGCCTTTCAATTCTTTAATGATTAATGCATCTCTCTCTGCAATCGCTGGATCCGTCGTAGATATATCCGAAATCATTCAGAGAGTTCAATAAAACTATAATTGCGTCTCGTGTACGATTTATGTATTCGCGTTCCATGAAAACGCGATAAAGTCTACCTATCTCATGGAGACCGTACGATGCGCGCTATAACCGCCTACGAGTTAACACACGTGGACGCAGCCGGTCGATCGCTCCGGGCTTCAATTTAATAGTACCCAGGCTAAAACAATAGGCTGAGTCTGCCATGATCGTCAGCCCATCGTTTGGACAGCCCTGGAGGCTGGATCGGGAAAAAATAAATGGCCCGAAGAGCCGAAACCCTCTACGCCAGAGTGCGTGGAGAACGGGGGTGTCGGGCCTCCAGACGAGGGGAAGTCGAAGGAAAAGACGTTTGTAGAGAGAGGTAGGTTAGGCTGAAAGGTATATATACCACGTCGAGGATGTAAAGGTGGATGCCACCACGCCCAGAAACGACCTCGAGACCTCGTTCGCTCTTCTCCCGTATGTCGCTTTCTCTCTTTCTCTTCTCATCTCGCATGTATTATCTCGCGAACCCGAACTTGTAACCCGTTCCCGCGAACCGCCCCGCTAGAAGAACGGTATCGTGCTTACGAGGCAACTGGCTTCTCAAGGCCAGCGCATACAAAGAGGCATAAATGCCACAAATATTTAAGCGTTTAGAATCGTCGGCGAATGAAAATTCGCGATGTTGATTTTAGCAGCTTACTTTGACTATGTAACAGATTAATGCTAAATAATGTTTTCGTTTCGGAGAATGTGATGTGATAAAACGCTTTCTGATTAGAACTGATCTGAATATAACGTCTCACGTGCTGGAATGTTTAATATCTGTCATGGTATATTAAGATTTTCTGTTGCGTATTCTTTTATAATAGTTGACTTAATCCTTCGTGTTTAGAATTTGATAGATAGCATTAATCTAGATTTGCATCTAGATTTACATCAAATTTTGCGATATGTTGCACATCTAAAACTTACAAGACTTAACGGGAAATTATTTAATGTAATCTCTCGGATTCTAATTCAAAATTTTATAGCTAAATTACTTGTCTGTATATAAGTCTAAAGTTGATTTACGTTGAATTTTGCCGCGTCTTATACTTCAGGAATGTCTTGAAACGAAAATGATAGAGGACGATGATTTTAATTTCTACTCCGTAATCCTGCTTAATGCAAGATGATGGGTATGTCAACGTCTATTTTAATTTAGTCTTGATAAGTGGCGAAATCTCATTTAGATAATAAATGTCAATATGAGATTGCGTCCCTGACGATGACTCGTTAATGACGACGGTTACATTCGACGTTCGAATTAACGATGATATCCCTCTCGAAGGGTCTTCATTTTACGTTATATCGCTACGTCTCCGGAGAATGGACAAGGATTGTAGTGGGAGGGTACGCGGGACCGAAGAAGGGTAATAATTTCTATGATTGCGACTCTAATAATACGGGATGCTTCCGCACAGAGGGAACGTTGGATAAGGTATGTTATACTCCGGCGACGAAGAACATCAGTATTTTTGAACATCAGTTTCAACGCGAACCAGGTCGACGCGAGTTTTAAGGTGTAGAAGGTGACTAATGGTGCTCCAAAGCCCTACGATATGTCGTCGGGGATCGTCGCGGATTGTTTCGATTACTTTATGCGGTGAAAGCGGTCTCTTCTTTGCCGCATTAGGGCTAAGCTACTATGTAATTATCCTCGAAGGATCCTCAAGGGGATTCGGGGGATAGGAACAAGTCATGCACCGTCATCGAGTTCAAATCCATATCCTCCGCAAGGACGAAGTCGGCGGATCTATGATCTTACGGTATTATGGCGTGCCGGCAAAACTGTTCTTCGTAACGTCAAGAAAATTCTCCCGCTTAGTATTTATGTATGAGAAATATCTCGCACGCATGGATGATGATGAAACAGCAGCGATGAAGTAGCATATTGCGCTGTGTATTTGAGTTTTTAGCGGTAGTGTTTTGCATACTAAAGTGTTACTGCGCCGAGCGATTAACGCGTCTGATATCTACCGGGTGTTACTCGCAGGACGTGGAGAAGAAGGAGGTGGAGGATTTCTCATCTCGCAGAATTGATTCGTCGTCGCTTTCTAAATTCAGATGCTCACCGCGCTGCCGAGTCGATATTAAAGCGCCGAGAGATTCGATCGAGTGTTCGCGATGCGCACAGAAGGAGAGTGGCCTTTTGCAGCGAACGAAGAGGATGCTCCATGACGCCGAGGGAGATAGAGATGACGCAGAAAGGTCTAATTGTGAGACTGGAGGCCCATTACGGGGCCTGAAATTACAGGGCCGGTCCCCCGACCGCCTGATCCATAGAGTAGTCGCCGTCCTTGCTCGTCCATAAGGCGCTTAGTCTTGTTTTCGGGTGCCCCAACGCATTCCGAGAATAGTCCATCTTGTTATGATATCCTCCTACATTTATTTTCGAGCCCCGTGTCATTTGTACGGAGGAAACGACTTGATCCTCGCAGTATCGTTTAATCACTCTAATCAATAATAAGGAAATGCGTGTGCTTGACACGATATGCTAGAAAATATATCATTTAGATGCAATGATTAACTAGCAGCAAATGAATTTCAACCCTGAAGCGCATTCCGTCGTAATGATAACTCTATTCTATGTATAGCAGAGGTTTCTTAGAGACTACGAATGTTTAGCAATTGGAAATTAAAATAAATCTTTCAATTCCATTTTAAGCATTAATTCTTTTACTTAAAAAAAAAATCAATTTTGTGGCTTTTTTTTACGACGAATTTCATAAAAAAATATTATCAATATACAATATTTCCTTAATCTTTTAAACGTATTTATTCCCCTATGACGAGTTTATGATAACTTAATTTTACAGCGGCAAAATTCACTTAGCCGTTCAGGCAATCACATCTATTCCAGAATATACCTTGATGTCACATTGACGAGCTGTGAAATTGAAAGTGGCAAAAGTTCGCGATGGTTTCGCGCAAAAGCACTTGTCATCGAAGCCGCAGCGACGTGGCTGCGACATGCCTGATAGCCGATGGTAATTGAGAATAATAGTCACGGCGGCCGTTCCGCGTGTACGTGTGCGTGTCCACGTTGTGTGTACATATGGGTGGATATCTATATGCGTGTACGTTTACGTGTGTACACGACGGTCAAGTACGTTCACCCCGCGGCAATGCGCGGCTGTATCGCCTCGTAGGTCGCTTCCCTCCACCTAATGCTGTGTAAACCTATTTGCTGTAAAATTACTCTGTGGTGGCATCTCTCGCTACCTCGCCTCGAGCTCATCTTGTCTGCCCATGCACTCTCGCGTGTAGAAGCACACGAACGACGGCGTTGAGAGCGTTCCGCTTTCGAGACGGGCGATTTAAAGGCTCTCCCTCTGTCCCACTCTATTTCTCTTTCTCTCCCCCCCTCTCTCTCTCTCTCTCTTTCTCTGTTTTTCTCTCGTTCTCTTTTTGTTTCTTCCACCTGCGCGTCACCTGTCTTTTTATTCGTCGCCGCAGAAGCTCTTTTCGCACGTGAAAATAATCAAATTGAATGCACCCGCGGTTCCGAGCCGCGGAACGGAGTAAATCTATGCTCTTCGTGCTGCACGAGGCTCTTCGCTTTTTCGTATCTTTGGTAGAGCGTATTTCAATATACATTAAAATATTATAAAAAATTAAACGTCATATATGTATTGTTTTGTGTATTTTAAATATTAATTATGTTCTTTTTTATAAAGAACATCTATTTTTGTCAGCGATGTTATGGAAGGACCTGTGATACATTTCTTAAATTCTTTGGAGTGGAATCTCACTCTAAAGAGTAAAAATTAAGAGTAAAAAAGCCAGTATTGAGAAAAAGTAGCTCAATTTTCAGTCTTTAAAAGTGAGATTACCCTTTTCAGAATAAAATTCACTCCATTGGCGATATTTATATTTGTATCTTATAATCAGGACCGTTTTAAGTATAGTTTTAACGTATCATGAACCAATTAGAAAGCCATATTAGTATCTTAACACAAAAAAAAGTTTCTGGTTGAAAATAGACGAATCAGAATTTTTTAAATTAAATTTATTAGAATATTCTAGCTGAGATAACCGGAATTCTGGTTGATATGATATTTCTGATAAAATCTACTAATTCTTATTTTTACCAGAACAATTATATCAATCAGAATTCTAATAGATTTAACAAGAAAATTCTGATTTATCCGTTTTCCATCAGAATTACTTTAATGGTCGAACCAGGACCATTTTTCTCAATGAAGACATTACGATGCGGTCTCGAAATAAAAATGAATTATGAATATTGCTCTGAAAGTTTTAAAGAGTAAAATGACGTATTCAGATATGAAAAATATATTACATCAACCACATAATAATATTACATCATATCGTGATTGCGAAGAAAGTATATGCTAACGGAACATCATGAATTGTCATGAATATTCCGCCTTTCGGCCTGTGCCCTCTCTCTTTTCTGGTTGAAAAAAAATTAATTATCTCTCGCGCTACAACTGTCGCAACATCCGCTCGTGGGCGATGAGGAAGGAAAAAAGAATGCTCCGGAAGAAAGGTACAGCAGGGAGATTTGCGTTTTATATTAACCTCTGAGATGCGTGTGCGTGTGCGAGTGGGACTAATTCGGTAAGCCAGCGTCAAGCGAGACGAAACCGCCACCGTAGTCGTAAATCAGCGCGAACGCATGGCACAACGGCACGCTGCGTATGCCGAACGTGTACCGCGGTCACCATAGTCTCACACGGGAGACCTTTCAAATGTAATGCATCAAACCTGATGCACAAAACTCACGGTAAACACCGCGAATTGATTTGTTCGGTTATGTGCCGCGCCGTCAATTATCCGAGACCATCGTTTCATTTTCCCGTTTGTTTCTGTAGTTTTCTTTTCTCTCGCCAAGAACAGCGATGCAATTACTGAACTTATCCAGGCGTGACTGATTAATGAATGAGTCGAGTATCATTCCGTTTGGCACAGAAACGTGTAAATTTTGCTTGTCAAGTTCGGTTCGCGCACAATAACGTCTTCCTACTTTCATAAACTTGTTCTCTCGTCTCCTGCTATGTACTGCAAGTTGCGAATTGTACCGATGACGCAACGTCCAACCGCACATGTGACCTGAATTTGTCAAGGTTCCGTCATCACCATCGCGTGACCGGTTCTAAAGGATACAAATGTAGAAAGGTCGACGAGCTTTGTGCCGTCGATGACCCCGGCACGTTAGGTGAAGGCCGTAATAACAGCAACCACAACGCCCTGGACGTTGCCGCGAAGTGTGAACTCGGCATTTTTGCCGCCTGTCCCCGAACCATTCTCGATCTGTCTTTGAGCCCAGCCCCACTCGCCCGAGAGAAGACTATTAATCAGCCTGTGTCGGTCGGTGGTCCCTTTAAACGAATTTAAAGGACGACACCGACAAAGGAACGCTTTTTCGGATCTGCTCTCTCGCTTATTCGCTCTGTCGTCTATTTCGAAAGGAGCTGGCATTTCCCCTTCATGCGTTAGTCCCGCTCGGGTGAAAATATCACGTTCGTCCAAATTGAGTTTTATTATTCGTCTCTTTGTCGGAAGGCTCACCATGTGCTTTCATTTTTACAAATTTTTAATTCACTTATTCTCATTAATACTCCCGATGTATAACTATATTGTTGTAATAAATATCGATTCTCGAGTATTTTCTTTTAATGTATCACTGAAAGAACGATTTTGCATTGAAGTATCTAAAAATTTAGCTGGATACGGAACTGAAAAATTTTTTGGACCATCAAAATAATTACATAAGAATTTTAAGTATGATGAACAATATTGTAAAAAATTTTAACACTTATAATTAGTTTGGTCATAATTATTTTGATAATCCAGCAAAATTTTCTGTATTCAGCTAAATTTTTTATTCTTCAGCAAAACCATCCTTTCCGTGATGTTATGTAATAATTCGCCACGTTTCATAATCATTTATATTCTAGGCTTAATCTATCAACTATATAATTGTCAAAAGCGCTTCCGAGCGTGAATTGTATAAGACTTATGTGTACCACAGCATCATAATTTAGAAGTTATATCGTCCATAACGTATTCTAGCGTAATAAGAGCCTCGGTCGCGAATCCGCCCGCTGAATGTAGATTACAATCTGTGCAACGTGGAAATTACAACCCGATTACAGTTGGGACGTTATTGGATCGCGCTTTTCAGGCGGGTTTCACGTCTTGCTCGATAAGCGGCGGGAGAGGCAATATTGGACCGATCTCCCTACACGTTGTATGCGAAAGAGCTCTGCACGCATGTAGGCATACATGCCGTACGTTCTCCATAGCGGCAGATCTAACGGTAAAACCCGGGATTCGATTGGTACGCGAGATGCCGACGAATAAAGAGGAAGAGAGCGAGAGAGAGAGAGAGAGAGAGAGAGAGAGAGAGAGGGGGGAGGGAGGGTAGAGAAATATCGGGTAAGGATAATTACCAGGGGGAGGACAGAAGGGATTAAAGAATACTGTGGATGGCGGGAAGACTAGATACCGCGGTTGTGAAGAATGGGAATGATAACGACGATCGAGGACCAATAAACTACTGATTGCGTGCCTATCTCGCTTGGCCGTGGTATAATTATTCCAGAGCGGAAGAAAAAACGAACGAATAGTACATATCGACAACAGAATTTGCAACATTACTTTTGCTTTTGCGCGCCGATTAACCGGATTAAAACCTATCCATCTAATTGATAATTCGACAAGGAGGCATCCTGGATGCGCCGTTGGATAATTGGTTTCTAGAAAAATCATGTATACATCTCTCCTGCAACTGGTGTGCGGTAAAAGATCCACTACGTAACCGCACTTAAACAACCGTAATCTATGTGAAGCAATATCTGAGCTATCATTTTATGTGTTAACGTAAAATGGATGAAAAAGTAATGATCGCCTCGTATACTATTATATATATTTGCGCCTATCTGGAATATAAGATCACGATTTAATTATTCTGTTGAATCCTGACTAAGGTAATATTTTTTGCATTAAATTATTCATATATTTAAGATTTTTATTAATATCAGATGATTAATATTCTTATAAACATGCTTATTAGCATAAAAAATTATTAATTGCTTGTCAAGTGATAATACTACTTAGTAAGTGATAATACTACTTTGGTTTTGCTTATAATTGCGTTTGAAGATTTGGCTGTTTACAGATATGTACATAAATTCACGTAAAAATATTTTAAAAGATCCGCTTTGAATATAGCATTTCTCTTATTTAATTAAACTTATTCTCATCGATTCAAATTCGTATTGCAATCGTTTAAAAATTTTAATTTTTTAGACATTTTTCAGGATGCTTTTTTCTTGTTGATTTGATATTTTATCTTGCGTGTATAAGAGTGTTCGATTCTGAACTTTACGCGATATTCACGCGTTGAAATAATATTCGAATCTGATATGAACAGTGGCTAACGATACGCCAAAAGAAACCGAGAGCTCGTTCGGGAGTAAGAGACGCCGTTAATATTATACGCTGGGATTCGATGTCCATCTACATAAGCAGATGCGCGGTTTATTACATGGGAGATGAAATGGTAGGACGCTTGGAGAGACGCTCGCGCGTATGTACGGCATGTGAGTCCTTTTAAAGGTGTCGGGTGTAGTTTTGTCAGAAATTGCCCAAGTGAATGCGTACGGAGTCGCATTTTTTTTTCTCCGAAAATTAGCCGGTCATTAAATCGACTTCGGCCTCTCGATACTTCTTCCGCTCAGGCGCTTTATTTCTTCCCATTTCGAAAACATCGAAATCGGCGCGTGACATGATTTCATCTATCATGCTTATACTGAAAATTCATTTGTTATTAAGAGCACCATAGGACCAAATGAATAGCCTGAACGAATTAAAATTGTGAAAATTTAATTGAAACCCGATCGAGAATATGCATTAAGATTAAACAGCTGATAATCGTGGTAATGAGCTGGACGTTTTATCGAGTAGCCATTATCCTTTAGCCGGTCTTGAAATACCTTACAACACAGTACTCTCTAAATTCTTTGGAATGAATCTCATTCCAAAAGAATGAAGTCTCACTCTTAAATAAGAATGAAAATTCTGTCATTCTTAAAAATTTTGAAAAGAGTGACACAATTTTATTTTTTGAAGTAAGATTCACTTCAAAGCATTTAGAGAGAATAGATCTGCGAAATCGAAAAAATATTGACTTTTGTTCTGCTGGTAGAGTGATTTATATGTTTTATATGCGCTTTTTTTTCCTCCATGAATAACTCGGAATCATTGCTAAAATAATGTTAAATGCATTTAACTTGCCGATAATTTTTCGAGGTCCAATCATCTGCGAAACCGATCGCCATATCGCGAGGGACACGTCGACGCGCGCTTACATGAGCATCATTATCCTGGCCGTTTCAATTTCAACGAAGTCCCGAAGTCCGTTTCGACGTAGCCTCAGGTTGTACGGAGAGCAACGTGTGTTTAATATTCCCTATCTTTTATTTAAGTTCCTGCACACACCCGCGTGCACGCAATCGACTTTGTAACTCTATGTTCTTACGATCGCGCGGCTGTGACCCGAGCTTCGTCAGATTTGTACCCGCACCGGATCCGATCGGTATCTCCAATCAGTGTAGTAGATACGTCTCCCGGTAATGTACATTCACGTGCATGTCGCCTAACGGTACATCACGGAAACAAGAATCCCGCGTGGTAGAAGGACGTCAGTCGATCATGCCGGAATTCGTGGCGATGCAGAGGAGACTGAGAGAGAGAGAAAGAGAGAGAGAGAGGATTGAATAACATGAGTAGGACCCTTTTTCCTCGTTCGATTACCGTCTTCTTTCCCGTCAGCATGAAATTTCATGATGAAATAACGCCCATCGGATCCACTCCACTTAATTTTCAAGAGCAATATTGGAATTACATCTAGATGTTGATAACTGTCATCTTTACAAATAAAAATTGTAAAAAGGACTCTCAAGAGTAAAACAAACACAGGAATCAATAAGGCTGAGAGTAATTAACGGTTAACAGTGCGCAACGAAGTAATATACAAACTTATATTATAATTTTATTGTGTTATCTTGATGTCATCCACAATTAATTATGCGCATTAACCGCGTTGTACTCTCATTAGCCTTATTGATTCCTGTGTTTGTTGTCATCTTTAGTATTTATCAGATGAATTAACAAATTATCAATTAATACATATTAATAATGATATCTCTCCGAATTATAAAATAAAGATTGAAACGAGAGAATTCGTTTATGAGAAATTAACTTTCAAGTTACTTGATTATTGGTAGTAAAGGCGACAAGATTAGTCCTCACACTTTCGTGTGAACTCTTTCGATAGAAATAGCGTTCCCGACAACCGGTTCAGCGCCGTTACAAGAACGCGCTGTACTCTTCGCGATAACGAGCAAGGGTTGCGAGAGAGAGCAAGGCGCGGAAAGGAGCAGGCGCGGCGAGGGCCGGGAAATTAATTTCGTTGTACCATGAATGTTCCCAGCACGAGCCGCGTACGCAACGTGGCTAACGAGCTTCCACGAGTTAAAAGTGAGTGCTTCGCGTTGCGGATTAAGATATCGCGTGGATTATTACGGCTGTGCGCGCTTGGACGAGAGAAAGCAGAGGCAACGGGCTTGCTTAAGGAGGGGGATATAAGAGAGGAAAGAGGAGAGGGGCCAAAGAGCACAGAGGAAATCTTAATATACACCATCGGTGTACTAACATCCCTTAAGAACGGTCGACTAATTGCGCAAAGCCGTATAATCCGCAGATTCCGCGTAACAAAGCCACGCCGCGGTGGATTATATCAATTAGATGTTCGCGCAATTGCGAGAGAGAAAGTAAAGAAGAGAGCGAGAGGGCGATTACGCCACACGGGAGAAGGGCAGGTACGGGGAGGTTTGTGCCGGTGGTGTGTGCTTGAGGGCCGTAATGCCAGCGCTTGTACACCTGGTCGTAACGAGTGTTAAGTGTTACGGCCGACTAAAAGGACGAGATGGTAGAATGAGGAAGGATACACGACAGGAAGCTAATTATAATAATCCGTCGAGGCTATAGGGCTCGATGAATGACGGCTCCGTGTTCCTTGTAGTTAAGAGAAAATCCATGGCCATTTCTTGTTCGCGCGCCACGTTCTAATCCGTTCGTGCGTGGCGCGCTGGGTATTTGTCCGTCATATATTTGTGGTTATTCCTACCTAATGCCACCTCCGGTCTTTGCTAATGCGCTATTGGGAGACGAAGGAAGAGCGCGCACATATATCGTCCTGCGAAGTAATGTGTCCTACTACGCATTGAGAGAAACCGTACAACGTGACTTTTGATATCGAAATACGGATCTACAGTCAGTTTTGTAATCCGGATGATTCTTTCATCGTCCATTATTGTGCAAAATTGTAAGATACGGTCAACGTAAGTATTGGGAGTATGAAGGATTTAAGTAACTTGATTATTTTTTTTCTTTAAACGTTTAACTCGAGCTGAGTTTTGATCAATTATAAAAAAACGAGAAAGATACTTTCTGTAATCATAAGAAAAATTATCACTGATCGTATCGTGATTATGCCAACGATCATCAGCTAATGGATGAACAGTGCCTGATTAATGTAATGCTTCAAAGAGCTTTGAAGCATTTTTTAAATTTAATTCAATCAAAAAATGTTTTCTTTTTTTTTCTAAAATTTTTTTTTCAATTGGTAAATGTTTTGAAGTATTTATAGTGAAACTTTATTAAAAAAAAATAGTTTAGTAATAACTGCCAAATATTGAAATAATTTTAATCAAATGTTTAGTTAATATATCAAAAATTATTTTATTTCTCTAAATATTTACTTAAATTTCTAACTATTTAATTATTACTAAACAGTTGGTTACATTATTATTATGTTTGATAATACTTAGTAAATATTTAGAAAAGTAAAATTAATTTTGATTGATCATATTGACCGAACGTTTTTATTAAAATTATTTCACTCAACACTTGGTTATTACTAGACTCTTTTTTCAGTGTTTGACCGCACCCTTAGACGTCTGTGGAATTAACGCTTTAGATGTCCATGTCGCGACGATTCGCGCTCGTCTGCTTTATTGTTATTCAATCGGTTGATCAGCCCGACGTATTTACGAATGTACATTTCGGATACATTTCGGGCGAGCAATCTGCGGCAACGGTGAACGAGCGAGCGAATGGCCGTGCTTTATCTGCGAAGTACGCGAGGAGCTGCAATTATGCGGAGGGACTCTCTCATTCGTCATCCGTGGTGGTGATCGCTTATCAGCGGTCGTTCGTTTCGGTAGCAATATGTCCTACGTGCGTGGCGAACCAGCGGCCTCGGCTGACTACCCAGAACTTCTCAGTCGTCTCGGACGATCGGTGGCTGCATTAACGTCGGGCGATCGCGTCGTCGCAAAAGAAAAAGAAATACAAAAAAGAGCAATAATAATCTCGAACGAGGCGATGCCTGTGGATCGACAGAGGGAAAGGGGGAGGAAATGCGCTAAGGGGGCAGAACGGCAACTCGGTGGCGATCGATGGAAGAAAAAGGAAGAGACAGAAAAGTGATCGTAACGACGAGAATATGTCTCCCTTGGTCCGTTGTACGGATGAACCAATAATGAGTTAAATGCAATTAGGCCCCGCCAATATGCCCTGTCGGTGGGTATGTACGGGCGTGAGAATGAAATATTGTAATTCATTTGGCGCCCCCAGGCTTGGGCAGGATGCATTACCCATTCCGCATTGCGCGATAGCGCCCAAAACGCCTCGCAGACCTGGGGACCGTTGCATGGAACGCGCGTATATGCCGAGAGACGTTCACCATGCATATATGCGCGCGCGCGCGTGTGTGTGTATGTGTGTGTGTGTGTGTGTATATATGTATGTATGGGTGTCTATACACGTAAGTGTGAATGGTAGTATGACCTCAGATGGATATCGGTTAATAGCTTTTTTCGGACGAGGTTTCAGCAGGAGAGATAGAGAGAATGAGAAGAGAAAGAGAGAGAGAGAGAGAGAGAGAGAGAGAGAGAGAGAGAGAGAGAGAGAGAGAGAAAGATGCAAGGATGCGCAAGGGGGTTAAGAAAGAGAGATAAAACAAGAGACAGAAGAGACAGATTCTGCAACTGGTTGCAGAACAGTTCTAGCTTCTCTTTCTTTCTTTTTCTATTTGTCTTTCTATCTTTCTCTCTTCATCAGGCTAGTAATACCGTCGCTGCGGCCTTGCGTATGCAACCGCGATTCCGTAGCGGCAGCTACAGCAACTACGACTAGCGACAAAGAAGACCAGGAACTGTTTAACATACGGTAATGGTCGATTCTGCCTTTTAGTTTGTGTTGTCCTGTTACACGTGTGATACAGTGACGTAGTGTTGTTTGTCCTCTGACGATAAGGACGCGCGTGCACGTAGCGTAGGTGCATGTGCATGGCGCGCTCGACATTGACGCGCGCGCGCGTGTGTGTGTGTGTGTGTGTGTGTGTGTGTTCGTGTATGTGATTGACCGTGTACGCACGCAACGATGACACGCTGGGAAGTTAGAATTAGCTCTCTTTTAAGTTAAAGCCTGAGGGTGCTGCTTACCTCCCGCACGCTCGTCCAGCATGGCGCTCTGCACATCTCCGGGCGAACTTCGCTAAACGCAGAGTGAAACAAGAAACATCTGTTGCTTGAGAATGCTAAAATTACGCCATAACAGCTTCCCTACCGGGGGTATTTGAATATTCGTGCGAGAAACCCGTTGTGGTCGAAAGTTTGCCGTCGACCGCATAGATGCGTATACAAATGAAGGAACGCTCTTTAACGCTCCATTGTCCGCGTCCATTGTGCGTCAGGTATTTGCACCTAAACGTAATAAAGCTCAGAATAGAAACACGTAATTTTACAATACTCAATATATTATAAATTAAAGTTGTCCATCAACGTGAAGCAAAGTTTCTGTTTGCCTAAGCGATATTTGCGTAGAATCCCCTCGTGATGTTATCAAATTGATTTGCTTCAGTCTGATATCCCTGATTTTTTACGGGTTTTTGATGCTTTCACGAAATTTCTTTGTGCGTTCCTCAGGCTCTTCCCTTTTAAAAACTGAACAAAGGAACGATTCCTCGGTGTGTTTGTCACAGTTGACCTCTCTTCTAGGTGAGCCTACTTCTAGGTGGCACAGAGGTGAAGTAATTAAACGGGCTCACTGGGCCGGCTTCCAAAACGAGCTCCGTCCGGTGCGTGTACTAATGGAAGGGAATGACTAACGACAGATTATTAATATTGCTCGGCGATCTTGATCTCCCATCTAACACGATATTAACTATCTCACACGCACGATGTTTCGTACCTCGCGATCTGTGATCTCTGCAGCGCGGTACATGATGGCTAATTAGAAGGGTCAGAGGCAAAAGAAACCCTTCTGAGGAGCAGGTCGTACACTGCCGAGGGAAACATTACGTCAACCATAGGCACTGTTCGCTCATTAGCTAACAACCGTAGGCACCGCCATTGATACGATCAGCGGTTATTTTTCTTATGGTTAGAAAAAATAACTTTCCTGTTTTTTTAACAGTTGACCAAAAGTCGGCTAAACATCTAAAGCAATAATTAAGTTACTTAAATCCTCTTTATTAACAATAGCAGTGTTTGACGGCTTGGGGTGTGTACTCTCTTCTGTCTCCCCCCCCCCCCTCTCTCTTTCTTTCTCTCTTTCTCTTTTGGTGCTGGTTATATTATTAAAATCTTCATCATGATGGTAATATTAAAACGCGCGTTGAACGTACAGTGATTAACGATGTCGAACGCTTCCACGAAAGTGGCAAGATAATTGGGCAACGATGACATTAAGGGACTTAGCGCTAAACTTCTCGTTATAATTACGGGCTTTCTCGCTCGCCTAACAACAAGAGAAAAGAAGAATAGACACTTGAGAGTTGCCTGTCTCGCGGAATGAATTAGTCGTCTTCTCCCGATGAGAACGGTGGAAGATGGACGGGGGCGAGGATAAGGACGAGGAGGAGGACTCTTCGTAGAGCGAACTCGCATCGCGCGAGCATCGGCTCATTAATCTCCTGCAGTAATTGCGACCATATTCTGAGGGAGCGTGGTTAAGACTCTCTTCTCGGCTACCTCTTCTCCTCCTCCTTTGCTTCTTCCTCCACCTCTTCTTCTTCATCTTCTTTAGCGTTCTTCCACGTCATCTGCAGCGAGGGATAAAAAAGGAAGAGGAGTGAGCGCAGCGGGAAGGAACCTCGATACCTGTCCATCAGCGCCGATCGATTGCCAATAATAGCGCGGTCCCGGGTCCCGATCGCCGATCTTCGGCAAGTTTTTAACGTTTCAGGGTGCTCATCAATTTCCCCGCGATGCTTTTGCACTTCGGACGCGCAACAACGGATGTCGCTTCCGCGCGAAATCGCATCAACGACATGTTTCTCGCATTTTTCTTTCCACTCTTTCTTTTCTTTCTTTTCAACGTTGTACGATCAGAATGGCAACCATCTCTGTTGTCCGGCATTTCTTAATTATGCAGTCTCCCTACCACGATTTTTAGGTGACGGTAAATTAATTATGAGCTTGCATATTATTTGAATGGCCGTTGCTGCTGTTGCTGTTGCTGTTGCCGCCGGGCCTCTTTCGTTTGCATTTCTCTCTCCCTTTCGTTCTCCCGCTCTTTCTCGATCCCTATAACTCCCTTGCTCCGATCTTCTGCTTACGCGGATGCCGCGGTCATCATTAATTATCGGCCGATGTAATGACCCGGACGACCGAACCCCGACATGAGCGGCCGGCCATAGCGACTCGATTCGGTGCTCTCGGAGGTGTTTCCTTTTAACGATCGTGGCTGTGCTTTAGGGACCTGCCTGCGAAACCAGTGCTCGATAATTTCGTTGGACGTATTACGGACCGATACGTGGAACACGCGCATAAACGTAAGTACAAGTTATACGAGGTAATTCTTGGTTCGAACAGTTTTTTGAAATCATAAAGGAGCGAGAGTACGTATACTACTTCGTTCAGTAAAGTTTTGAATTTTCTGACGTGAAATCGACGCGACTATCTTCCTTTCTTCCATTGTCAATTATTTAAAAAAATGGTAACGATCGTTCAGCTGCTCGTAAAAAACGACAAAAAATAACCTTTTTCTTGGAAGAAATACATATATATTCTTTTAAGTTTCTATTAAAAAATCATTGCGTCGTATTCAGCATTTTTTACAAGAAAAATGTCATCAACCTTAAACCTTGCAAAGAAGTTATAATCGTTCGAAATTATGTAATCATTAAAAGGATCTGTATGTAATTGACGCGACGGTTTGTCAATCATCGAGCCACCTTTCGAGCCACCCTTGGAGTAATCGTCATAGCGAAACGCGAGACATCTTGATGGATTATGAGATGACGCTGTGCAGGGGTAACGGGTTCCGAATCAACCGCGTACACTCGGAAGTCGGTAACCCTCATACCCGTAGAGATCGGTCCCGCTACCGATCCCCGAGAAATCACGATCGAGGTAGCCGCGCGGTGGCGGCGAGCGGGGCGCTATACAGGAGTATGATCCGACAGCACCCTCTCTGTCGAGTTGCCCCAGGGCCCCGTGTGTTACAACAGAGTGAGTAGAAGCCAACATCGCGCGCGGCGTGAGGCGTTCCGCACACAACTCAAAGGTTGTTGACATAAACGGTCCCGGACGTACAACGTTTTAATACAAAGTTCTTTACGATCCTCGGGCCCACCGGTCTTGGGCCAGGGCCCGACGCGGCGTTGGCTCGCGAGTAACCGGGGCCGGACGAATGGATGGACGGACGGACGGACGGACGGTAAGCGGACAGGGCGGTTTGCCGGTACGCGGTGGGGCCCGCTCTCAAGATTAGGCCCCGTGGTGCGTATACGCGTCCGCATAAATCCCGGCCCTCCCATAAATTGCGATACGGTAGCATTAAAGTGAAAATAATGTATGAAATTTGCCTTTTGATCATTTTGTCGGCCGGGGGCGCGCGGCTTCCGCTCTCTCGCTCCTGCGCCCTCAGGGTCTTCTTCCTCCCTATCTGTCTGTCGTCGTTGTGCCTTCCGATCAGACCCCTGCTCGTTCGCTGGTATCCAAATACACGTGAAATAAATCGAACTGAATATGGTGACATATGAAAAATTGTTTAAATTATTATTTGTTAGTAATCTGATTTGATTTATTTCAATTTTCATTACATAAGAGTATTATCTATTTCTTTTAATAGGCATAAATATATCTCAACTAATTAACAATATTAAACAAAATATCTTTTAAGATCGTAATGTTAATACATAACTAGGAACAAAAATACGGTCAAGCTGAATTTAGTACTTAAATAATTTGATATAAATTTATACATTGAGAAAAAACATGTGTTCAACTAACTAAACACATTTAGTTGTTTGCAGATTTGGTTAATTCAACAAATTTTATTAAATTGAATTTAACCGTAGTCCACTTATTGAACAGTTTGTTAAGCACACTATAGTTAAGTTCCATTAAATTTGTTGAATTAACCAAATTTGCAAACAATTAAAATGTGTTTAGTTCGTTGAACAAATTTTTTTTCTCAGTGTATATATATATATATATCTAATCCTGTGAACTGTGCGCTGAATTTAATTTTTAATTTTGAAACGCAATCTAAATAGAACTAGAATAATAATATTACAAATTAAACTGACAAGCAATTGAATAATATTGGTGCTCACAGACATCTTAAAAATATATTAATGATTTGATGTTAATAAGCTTTTTAAAACCTATAAATGATCTTGTGAAAAATATTACCTCAACTAATTAATATACATTGACTGCGCAACAGTAAAATCGATACCCTGTCCAATTTTTTGCGGTTTAAAACGCGAAATTACTAATATCATTGCGGGTTTGGCACAATGTTACCGTTGTGCGTAACACGCTATCATCGAAGGTACGTATCGGCAATATACGTCGTTGAAGGACCCTAATCTCGCATCGGGCCCGCTGGGCGCAACATTCGCGGCCGCCGCACGTCCAAGGGCCTCATACTCCTCCCGCGAGTTCCTTCTTCTCAGGCTCGTGTTCATGAATTGCATGCTCCTGCTAGGGGAACGCAGCCTTCCTAGTAGCTGCTACTTATTTAGCCCTAATTTCTGTCCCGGGGCAGCACTCACTAGGTAACATACCGCGTGCGTCGACGTGCGTGCTCCGCGATTACGTGGACGCAGGTCAAACGGAATGACACGCGATAATAAGAATTCCGAAGCCTCTAATTCAATACGTTGCCGTGATTTATTGTACATTTTTAACTCCGTCGAATTTGTAACATATCATTTAAACGTTAATTCACGAGCATTAATTTTTGCACGCTTGCCCTATGCTTCTCTCACGCCCCTCCGCGGAGAAATCTTTTTGTTTCTCTCTTCGTGTTAGAGATTTCAACTGCATCGCAGACGAAATCTCACTTTATACATAATAAATATATCGCGCACGCATCGCGGTCATTATTATCAGTATTATCTCAACCGTTACTATAAATCTTGAGTCTGTAACTGTACCAGCGGAAAGATAACGAAGAGGCTAGCTTCCTGGATATCTTTATTGCAGCGAAAACACATAAAAATACTGTCGTAAAGAAATCCATCTCTCATATATTTGCTAACTCCCCATTTGCTGATAGCTGAAAAAAAAGAATATAAGACATTTCCTCAGAACTTGGTTACTTTCGTTCTATACAAGAAGCGTAGCATGCAACCCTCCAATAATCATATAAACAGGAATTCGCGAATGTTTTTTTCTGTTATTTTCATACGTTATTTTTATGAATGCATGTATAAAATAATATAATTTCTTTATATTAAATTAAAGCGATATTAACATTAATACTCATTTCGTCACATTTTTAAATTATTTGCTATTTAACTAGAGACTCTATAGTAAAAGAATCATTATTAATATAAGAAAATTTGAGTCGCGTAAATCTTATCAGGAATGGTATATTTTTACAAATTAGTACAAAAAAAATTTTTGAATTGCAAATTGATTTAAGTCATTCCTTAATTAATACTATCATGCACTTGAATCCAATTCTATTATGCAAGTGTTCATTAAAAAATTATAAGGACGATCTAAAAATTATATTTTGCCTTGCGTTTGTTATTTTTAGAAAATAAAACTTACACTACATAATGATATTTTATGTGTTGTATTAATCAGATTTTACTATAATTAACAGTGCAATAGGACGAGTGTAGAGGCTTTGAAAGAATTGTGAAACGCGAAAACAAACTGGGTGACATTATTTCGTTGAAGGACACGAATGCAACCAGTTTAACATATTCGTATGTGTAGCTGGTACCCTATCTACTTGCACGGCATCCTACGCATTTATCTTGCACGTCATTTCAGAATTATGCAAAATGCGTCGAAATCCGAGTGCACTCAGGCGTTAGCACGATCCCGGACTGGTGCAACGCTACGAGCGTGGCCGTAACTCATTGCAAATTGTGCCCGCCGTGCTTTCCGCATTTAACTCATACGTATGTCACTAGCCCGCTGATGTACAACGACTACGTGTCGGGTTTGCTTAGGACGCGATTACGCGCTAATGTATTTCTCGCCGTTGCGTGTACGCTGCCGCTATACTATTTGTGGCTTGCGGCGACGAGTAATAATTGACATGTCGAAATAAATGAAACGCTTGTCAAAATTCCCATGTTTCTGTGTTTGTGCTATACTCTGTGTATGAAATTTTTAATGATTATAATAAATAATTACAATAGAAAATATATTAGATAATCCACTCGTATAAATTTCAAATAATAAAATAAGGAATTTCTATCAAGTCATTTCAATAAACGAGCTTTGAAAGGTGTAAAACAATAAATCTTTATTATTCTTTTATTATCATTTCACGGAACGTTTCGACTATACTAAGTCCTCATCAGTCATGTTTATAAAAGAAATAAAAACCCTTAATAATAATTATATGAACATATTTTATTGATTATAATAAAGCTGCCACGAGATGAAGTTGAAGAATTTCTTTAAAATCTACTAATATTTCTACTCTGTAAAATCTTTAGGATAGAATCTAATTCTAAAAAGTGATAATTAAATCAATGTTGAAAAAGAGATGTAACTTTTTAAGACAGATTTCACTCTTCAAAGTAAGCTTCTACTCCAAAGATTTTAAAGAGTAGAAACGTTTCTCAAATTATTAGGTGTAGTAAAAAGAAATCCATTATTTTTCCAATAGATGACTTCAGTAATCTGTATCACGCGTAGACGAGACTTTTTACGCATAGACGCGTAGACGAGACTTTTTACGAGACTCTTTTTACTACACCTAATATTTTTAAATATGAATACATTGAACACACAAAGGAACAATGTTCTTCATTTTTAAATTAGCGCAATAATCTTGTTATTGCGATGAAATTTATTTCGATCATTGATGAGACGTTAAAAATAGTATCGGAAACGATCTTTCGTTGTCATGAAAGAAAATTGTAACTATGTACACGAAAGTCGCGAACATAAATTGCAAGACGATGCGTGTACGCGAACCACTTGTAACAATAAAACCGCCGCTTATAAATTACGGACGCTCTTTCTAAAGATTCGTATACTCCAATCGCGATTATCTCTCTACAACGAAAGAAATGAAGAAAGAGGAAGAAAGCATCTCTCCTGAAGAATAACGGTAGCAAGGGAGAACAACGTGGTATGAGTTTTACGAATCGCCGTAGCTCGTTGTCAGATCGTTAGGGTACTGCTCGCGCATGGCTGCATAATTAATAGAAAAGTAGACAGCAGCATGCGGTGGTGGCGGTGCAATCCACAGACAAAAGTATCCGCGCGAGATGACGATGGCAGATAATTGTGGCAGGATACATGGACGCTCAGAAATTCGAGGGAAAAGGAAGCCGAAGGATTAGCGAGAGAGGGACAACAGCACGATCGCGCGGAGGTGGCCGAGGAGAAAGAGGAATTGGAAGTCAGGTACGACGTGTAGAAATGGCGACTCGCGTATGTACCATACTATCCGCGACTGTATACGGCCGCGAGTGCGTGACAAATAAATGCCTGCCCGCAGCGAAGTGAACGGGAATTTGCATTCGTACGCATAATGTGGTCGAGAAGCCGCACTGCTTAATGCTTGGTACCTCCGTCGTTCTTCCGAGGGATTTTCTCGTTTTTCCTGTCTTCCTTTCATTTTTCTTTTCATCCTGTTTCGTGTTATTGCGTCTACCTTTCTTCTGTAAAGTAACATCGAAATTAAAAGATATTAATTAATTAATATCTTTTATCGTAATAATAACAGTAAGAGAAAAGACAGAGATGAAGATAAAATTATGTTGTAAAAATTTGAAGGAAATAGTTATTAACACATATGAGAAAGCGGATATGTAAAAAATGAATGATGTGTTAGCGAACGAGAGAAACATGTTGGTGCATTCACGCATGTTAGATGAAGTATTTATACATCGTCTACAATGTATAAAGATGTCCATATCGATTGACGAAGCAGACCTGCATCCCGGCGGGCAAACTTGTAATCAAGATCGAACGCTCGAAGGATGACAGAGGAAAAAGAAACAAACACATTAAAGCATCCGGGAGTTAATTGAACCTCCCGCGTCAAAATCGTAAACGTGTCGCTGACGTATCTCGCATAAATAATGGATCATTCCGAGCGCGTTAATCTGTATAGCCAAGTGTTACTAAATAAGTACAACATTATTCCGGCAGTCGCAATAAAAGTATTGCTCGGGCGGTTATAATTCGCCGTACATAATCGGAATAACGCGCGGCAATAACTCACATACTGCGAGTAATTATTATTGCTCGGCCGCAATTAGTTATTTTCTGGTGTGATATTCCGCAACATTTTATTGCTGATTTATCGCTGTTCGCGTGTTAAAGAAATGTATCGTGCGCGATGCTCCGGCGCTCGTTTCAAATGATCAAAAGCCAGTTCCTTATTAAATAGGATTATTTTGATGAAGTCACCTCTCATGCGACTTCTCACGCGATGTTATGAACTCGGGACTGATGTCAACTTGGTCGTTATGATTATCGTGCGATATTACGAACTACAGGGCGCTACTTCTAATTAACGCTTAATCTTATAAATAATTTTACATATTATATAAAGAGGACATAGTTGCCTATTAAGTAGAAGTATTAAAAATTTTGCTTATTTTATTCTGCTGTATTAAAAACTTAATTTTGTATTAAAATATGAACAAAAATTATACGTTCATTATTGTACTCTCTAAATTTTTTGGAGTGACCTCTCATTCCAAAAGAGTTAAAATACTGTCACTACTGAAAAAAAGTGAAAAATTTGTACTCTCGAATAAGTGGTAGATTTTCACTCTTTTGGAGTGAGATCCATTCCAAAAAAGGTGTGAGCTTTCTTTCCTTTGGAGTGAATCTCATTAAAAAAAAAAAGAGTGAAAATCTGCTATTCAAGAATGTAAATTTTTCACTCTTTCCCAATAGTGACAGTGTGTTAAACTCTTTTGGAGTCAGATTTCACTCCAAGAAATTTAGAGTGCAACGAAAAAGCCGTTTATGTTGAATACATATTTATGTTTTATTGTAATTAAATTTTTTATTTATTTTTCACATGCATATTTTTGTTGCTTTGCGCAACCGGTTTTCCTGAGTTACCGAGATAACTTGGAATCTCACTCTAAAAACTTTAGAGAGTAGCCACATAAGGGAGTTGCCATAGACCTGGAAAACCGAGAAAACCGGGAAAAGTCAGGGAAATTGAAATTAGTCATGGAAAACTGAAGTAGATTTCCTACAACTCTTTAAATGTGTTAAAATTTGCATTATTTGCAATATTTTACATTGGAAAGTTTTCATCTGGAAAACCTGGAAAAATCAGGGAATTAAAAAATTTTCTGTGGCAACCCTGAGCATATTCACTGTACGTTTTCAAACATTAGTAATCCGAGAGAGAGAATACGGCATAAAGTCGGGGTCTCGTGAGTACGAAGCTATGTTGAAAACAAGGTGGCCTGATACCGCGAGATGGGAAGGCCGAATCCGGACGTCACCCGGCATCGGCGCAAACGAGCGTGAACCACCGACCGATTAAAAAGGTAGGAGGTTTGTTACGATGAGGAGCCATCGTACTTGTTTGCCGCATCATATACGACGGGCCGGCGAATCTTTACGCGAGTTTTTACGGCTGCTTTCAGATTTCGCTAACACGTTCGGGGCACTGAGGCGACGCTGGTAGAACGACTGGAATGTCATACAAAGGAGAGTCGCGAACGCGCCGAGCGTAATTCTCTCTCCGTTTAAATTGCTCGTAAAGACCCGGATGATATGGACCTTAATGGCTCACGGTTACGATTGACGTTGAACTAGTTATTGTTCTCATCGTCCCACGATCTTGTAGAGTATTTCTGTTTGTATCTCTTCGTCTTGCAGTTTTCATTCGGCGAGAATTCATTGAGGTCTCGATCACGAGGTCTATCTAAAGTTAAAATTTGAAACCACTTATCTTTGAAGCGTACGCAGGTTCAGATCCTTAAAAATTCCTCTTTTCCTTTTTTCTATTCCGCTTATTCAAGTGCTATGAAGAAGGAAGCACGCGGCGTAGACAGAGAGCAGATACATTCGGATGTAGAACGAAAAGTAAAAGAGAAAGGTGAGAGATCGGTTCAAGGCGTTGTATGGAACGACTCACTTATGGTGAAACGTGGAATTCCAGAGATAAGAGGGCGGCCGAAGTGCCGGGATATTTCAATTTCGTGCCGCTTATCTTGCAGTCGTTGACTTACCGAAGTAAGGATGCGTCGCTTTAACGTAATTACCGACAAACAAGTCGCGATGGATGAACCCATCGCCTTTGAGATTACCACGAACGAAACTCGAACGACCATGGCAGCGGCGATACACTGGCCGCGACGAAAATCTCTCGAAAACGCCGGCGTTTGTGACAAATCGTTGTACATCGGCTTACCTTCACGATCGATAAATCACCATCTTCCCTTAAGCTGTTCGGTCACCCTCGTTAAAATGCCGACGCGTGTTTATTTTCCTGCTTTCTCACGCAACACTTAGTTTCACGCGCTTCGACGGCGACATACGATAAGGTTCTATACCGTTCTATTATATCTACATCACGCGATAAGTCAGCTCCTTTGTAACAAACTAATGATAATCATTTGATTTCCCACAAAAAATGGAATTAAATATTCTAAAATTCGTGTAGTAATTAATTTAATTTAAACTTCCAAATGACTATCCTTGTCTCGTGTGAAATGTATACAAATTACTATATCGTCTTTTTTCTGTTATCAACAGTAATATAAATTGAAACATGATGCGTGGCGTATGTGTTACATTAGATTGGATTGTCGAAGAACTTTCTCTTTCGAAGGGACGTCGACTTAAAGACATAAATGGGAAGCTATTAAGCGTAGTTGTTTCTTTTACGGTTTACCATTTTTTCTATCTTGGATTGAATTTTCCGCGTGGTGAATCGTGCGTCATCATTTCTTATCTTCGTAGATATTGCCATCATCGCGATGTACTTTCGTGCTTTCTTCAGTTTTGTCGCGGCATTTCAGGATCCGCTTTTATGGATCCTCGATGTGAGCGTAAATTAGAGGAATGCTCTAGTGGCTCTAGAGAGAAGACGCCGGCTGCGAAAGACCTGCGTTCGTGTAGGCGCGAGGAGATGAAGGTGAAAACAGCCGAGGCAGTTAGCGACCAGGTGTTACTTAAACCTCAGACAGAGACGCTGCATTGTAAGAGAAGCTCCTCGGCTGCTGCATGCTGGCTTTATACCACGCCCCAATAGTGATTGTTGCACGTACCGAATCTACGATGGACACGCTAAACACACTAAAATTCCAGTAGCGCTAAATACTATTAATTAAATTCCCTGACAGTGACTGGTACATCGCACTGCGTTGCATCGCGGCGGTCTTCCTCCACAAATGGTGCTAATCTTTTCTTTGTTCTTTTGTTGGATCCACGCGAACGTGTGTAGGCTCGTAAAAGATCTATCGAGTATACAAAGAAAAAAGTGATTCTATCGGGATATTAACCACGAGAACGTAATCACAAAACTGTGTACAATATATGATTAATAATAGTGACTTTTAATTGAGATGTAAATAACTATCCCAGGTTCCTTTATATATAAAAAGAAATTATGATGACTGTTCTCTAATTAAGAATCATTCCTTCTCTAATGAGTTATTTGTTTATAACGAATCCATCGATGCGTTTTTCGTTACTTGCGATTCTTAATATCATCATCTTGATATCAAGTTATAATTTTAACTCTCGCAAAACAAAAAATTGGTAATCGCAGAATTACAAGAGTAAGCCTTATTACAAGAGTAGATAAATTCTATAATCTGATACAAATCATACATAGTCGGATTTCTTCACTTTCTTCGAATTTTGCCGTATGCTAATATTAACAAACTCTTTCACCGATGCTCGTTAACCGAGTAAATACTATAAAAGCCGTAAAAACTTCTTTGTGGATGCCGAGAGGATCTTTTGACCGCGACATTTGAGTTCGCTCACGTTTGTGCCACCTAAATCTACACCGAAGAAAACCGCGCTATTTATCGAGATATACGCGTTCGAATGTCAATCAGCTTCGCGTAGCGTTACATTGCGTAAAACTGCATTTGCTTTGAAGTCGCATAAATCGAAAAGAGACAGCTTGGAGTTGAACTGACTTGGAGCGGAAGAACAAGGACGAATTCATGGGTCGTTGATGATGCGCCGCAAAGCGGATACTCAGCGGCATGTGGTCGGCATTCGCTGTGTTTACAGGAGTCGGCAGGATAACTTCAAATATTTGGGCTTTTAGACAGTATTTGAACAGAAAGGACAGAGACCGCCTGCTGAAATGACACGGCCTTCTTTTTTCATGGCACCAGGTCGTATCATCATATGGAAACATGAAACGGGACGAATCTACGCGCTCGACCCTCGATTCTTCTTACGTTTGCTGATAAAGATTAATCTCGATTCTCCACAATCTTCCACTCGCATCATACCAACATTGTCGAGGTCGAATAAAGCCCATATCAGACTATCGATTTTGTAGGCCGACTGTCACACAACTCTATAATATACCAATCACAATGAATGACCTTATTGTTATTAGTCTATTATATGTCGGCAGTGAAAGTTGGCAGTCGAATCGGTCTGCAGAATCGGTAGTCTGATACGGGCTTAATGCATATTACCTGTGAGAATTTAGTCTCTTCTGAATAGATATCTTTCTACGGCGTGCGGCGCGTTAATTAGCGGCCTGAAGTGGACGAGGCGTATTCATTAATTTCGTGACAAATGAGCCGGTTGATAAGCGCATACCGTATTTAATTAATTCCCGCCATATCTGTGCCCCGCGAATTTTCCGCTGCTCGTTACGCTCGGTCATTTCATTAATAAACGCATTCGCTTAGAAAGGGGATATCAGTACGCCGATAGCTGGCGGTCGAGTGTTCCATAGATGTTCCCGCCGGGGAACAAATTAAATCGCGCACGATCCTTTCACGCGGAACCTCAAACAACGTTCGTCTTGGTAGTTACATAATTGCCGTGCTGTTGCTCCCATGTTGTCGCTCTAAACTAAAGAAACAGACTAAAGAAAAAATCTTTTCTTTCCCTACCGCATGTGCTATACATTTCCTTGTTTTCCATACTCTCTTCGACACTTTTTTTTACCTCTTTTTTTCTCCTTTATCTTATTTTATTCGAGCTCATCATCGTTCTCTTACCACCGGTTACCGGTGGTTCCATCATTCTCCAAAAGGACCACGCCTGCCTCTCCCTCGATCCTATCTCGCGTCCTTCCCCCTTTTTTCTGCGTATCCCTCCCGAGTTCGTGTACCCTCCCCTCGTTTAATTATCTCCGCGCTGATTGGTAGCGAAGAATTTCACATCGGGTAATTTCGATCCCTTCCTCACGCTCCATTCTTCTTCACGTTCTCTTTACCTCATCCTTGTCCTTCCTTTGGCTTCACCTCCATGTCCTCGTTTTCTTCATGCTCAGTATATAAAATATCGCGTTTCATCATCATCAGCATAACTAGTATACATTTTTGAGATTTTACAGTGAGACATTCTTGAGATTTTACAGTGAGAGATTCTTCGTAATACCAAATGGACATTCTAAAAGTACGAATAATGAAATGAAAAGCAACTTTCATTGAATATTTCCTTTGAATAATAAAATAATAACAAAATAATTCCAATATCTTTTCCTTTCGACTAATTGCCGTTCAACCTTCATACGATTGTCTTCCCAGACGACTGTTTAGAATAATCACATAATATGTATAAGATTAACGTTCCGTGAATAAAGTCACATAATTTTCTTTTCCACGATGTGACATAAGTCAATCAACCAATGCAATGTTGTATCAATGCAAATACGGTATTTTGCATTGCGAGAAAATGTATCGTTACAATCGTTGATTCGCTGCGGATTTATGTTAGCCAACACACACGATGGACTTAAAGTCCGCCCGAGAAACATAATACAGATAATAGTTAAGTATAAACGTTGTCAGCGGTTAGTAAACTGTTGTTAGTAGTTGCACAGCAACTATTTTTTATGCATCAAAGTTGTCAAATCTTCTCCATCTCGTTCGTGTTCTCGTTTCCTCCATGCGGACCGGGTCATTGGTGTAATCGCATTATTAAAGATTTACCATATTATTCTCGCGTCTCAGTTATTTTTAGTCGGAAAGTGGATACGAAACTCGTAAGGTAACCAGTGCGTGGTTTAGAAGCTTAAGAAGCTGCCGGTCCGTCATCGAGCGATTAAAGACTACAATTAGCTCGGTGGTATCCTTCGACACGGAGTTGCTATGCAAATATTCCGTGACGTGTATGAAATCGAGATCGAGTCCGTGCAAACGAAGTCCAGTAATTGCAAACGTCGGAAATGAGAATTCACGTATAGTGCGAATTAAAAGTTTCGAGGAATGATGGGAAAAATGTATATTAATTTCACCATTAAGCAATCGGTTACCGCACGCTCGCACGAAGACATATTGAACGTGCCTGCCAGCATAACGGGATTCTCGGGATGAGATAACGCGAATATGTGACAGAGAGCGACATATAATGTATTACAAGGGGGTTATCGTTAATTAATGAGAAACCGTTGTACCTCGATAATCATAGCAGTCTCGCTCTCATCGCAACGATAACGTCCAGAATTTCTGCTCGTTTTTGAAGTTGTGAAAAACCCAATTTTGCACATCATTTATGAGGATCAAAATTATCAAAACTGGAAAGGCCGCTTTCCTCAAGTCTGTGTAAATTGTCTGTGTAAATGAGACTAACCCTCCGCCAGCAACTGGGTTGTGATTTTGAGAATAAATTTAAATCTGTAAAAAATAAATACAATTAGACTATCGTGATGGTAAAAATTTGTTGTTAAATCTTTGACGTATAACAAAATTTGTATATAACCTTGAATAATAAAAAAATTGTACTCGAAGACTCCCATTGTTGACGAAAGAATTAAAATTCGTATCATTATCATCAATCTAAAATGTAGAACACAGGAGATTCAGGTTTGCATTTCGACTGAGCCAATATTTTTCGCAATAAATTATTTGCAGATTTACAATTTTTATTAACCTCTAGATTATTAATTCGTACTAGCAATTTAATAATTAAAAATTATTAAATTGCTTGTCAATGTGTAATCAAGCCTGAGAAACAACCGAAAAGCATAAACAACAAGGAATAATAGATATGAACATACAAGAAATGATGTTATACAGAATATACGATTTCTGATGTGTAATTAAAATCTATTATTTTCCGTTCTTGTTGCTTGTTGCCTTTACAATTGTATATCTCAAGCTTCACACGTGTTGGCGAATTACATAAAATTGAGATCAATTTAACGTATTCGCGTTAATACACATGGATGACATCGCTCGTGACTGTATGGCAATGCTTAGGATTGTCCTGGCACTAATGAAGCTTAATATTCTCGTGAAGGTTTCTTAATAGTCGGCCGCTTCGCGCGCTATCGTACGCTGTAGTACAACCGACGATAGTTACGCTAGCGTGCACGGTATTAGTTGTTGCTAATGAAATGCCGGCCGTTTATTACCGCGTTTTCTCCCCGCCGTCATTCGATCTCTCATCTATTTTCCCCGTCTCGCTACCCTGCACACTTCTCACGTATACACGTTCTCTCGCGGGATCGGTGTGCGGCACAAAATAGTGACATAACTCGTGGTAGCATACCACGAGTCAATTAGTTAGTTCCACGTAGCACAAAGACGGTGCTTCATAAGCGACGGTTAACGCTACCAAGATGTCAGGCGATTTACATTGGTCGCTGCTAATGAAGCTCACGCCGCTGTCGCTATCATACATAATAGTTTGTTAGTCGCCACTATGTTATGGTCGCGCCATAACTAGCGGTTGCCGCGTGGCTAGCATTATCCTCATCGAGACGCGCTCGACAACGTGTCGAACCTGTTACGAAGGGATAATCCTTGATTTTGCGATGCTATAACGATTCCTCGGAAACGAGGACTCTATATGGCACCCGAAGTCCGGCAGCCGCGAGAAGTGATCTAGCAAGCAAGTAAGTAACGTCGTTGTGAGAAAGAAACGAACCGAGTCCGTCCTCGCGTATCGATATCGAATCCATTGTCCCGATTTGTCGTGCCCCTATCTTCGCGCTTGCTCCATTCGCTACGTACGTCCATTCGAGCGTTACATCGATTGAAGCATTATTAATCTTTTTTCTTTTCGTTTTCTTTTTCGATCGGGAATAACGGGACCTAATTTTTTCTTTTCTTTTATTGATGATGCTAGCAAATATCATTATTATCATTGTAATTTTCGTGTTTATCTTTCTTGACAAACCTATACTTTAGCATCCTTATCGATCCATAGAAAATATCGCAGGAAAAGGATCGTTCTGATATATATACGATGCTCTCTCGTTAATTAAAGAACGATATAATAATTAATAATACTCGGCTGAACAGAATATTGTTGTAGAGAACCGCGGGAAAATTTCTTAGATCATGTTTTATATCGCTCTTTTTTCTAATGCTGCGTATCAGATCGATTTAGCAAAGCGTAGATATATACAATAATTCTTGTGCGTATGTATGTGTATACAATTGATGCTTATATGTGCTATATCGGAACTAACTTTATGATATACCAATCATAAAGTAGTTTTCCCTGCGTAATAAATAGATTTTATTATATATTATTGACAAGTGAAACACGATTAGAAGCACTGTTTAGAAACATTGTAATTTTTTAATGCTACATGGGATTATACTATATCTGTACTATATCTGATGATCATGCAATAGTAATTGTTAAAATCTTCACCACGAATTGTAAGATGAAGAGATAGCTGCAAGCTGGCTATTCGTATACATATACTTTAACATCTGATTCGAGGGCTTATTATACAGATCGCTCCAGTTGCACCTGGTACGCAGATACGCGCGTCCGATAACTAGCAATGCGATAGGTGTAATTAATACCCGAGGCGTAGAAAATAAAGGAATGGGGCGTGTGATTTATATCGGCGTAGATGCCAGGGGAAGCGAACTTGGTGCGAAAAAATGCGCCTTCAGGATGCACAAGTAGTAGTTAGTAATTGTTTTCCTCGCGTGATAGAACGAGGGGCAAACATGATACTTAATTTACCAATGACGAGCAGAAAACCACAGACGCTGAGACAATTATTGGAGCAACGATTCGTACGATTTTGAAATCGTTGAACAAGTGCGACGAAAATTTGCAAAACATTTACTGGATCCGCAATCGTTTTACGTGTAAAATAAAATAAGTTAGCGGTTTCATCGTCTATGACTGGATTCGAATTCTTGCTTCGATCATCATTGCACATCAGTCGTTACATCTCTAAGATGGGAATCATCGAAGGTATTGCGAGAGAGGAAAAGAGGAGGAGAGACAGCAGAGAGGCACGCGGCTGGATCGTGGATGAGAGTGCGAGCCCTAACCAATCCGATCTAACCAGCAACTAGTAATTACTCGTAATAAATCATTATTCCATCATTATTGTTTAATTATAATCAAAATTGCGACTTGAATATTGATTAAACCGCTCATGCTGCACGCCGTGGAGGAGGGTCCGCGCAACGCGGGTCTTTCCGTTTCTTCCACGTTCGCGGAGAAGAATCATTAATTTGCCGGGGGCGGCCGCATATTATGTTGCGTCCCCTGTGCTATTCTGAGACTACCGTTCGAAGGTGAACGATCGTAACGTTGTGTACATGTTCGATGGTAAATGAACGGTAAGTCGAAAAAAATATCTCTCATGATTGTTGACAAGAGATGGGAGTTACTAGTGATCGAGTCGGTAGTCGCTATGTTCCCGAGTTATCGCTGCAACACCTGGTGTTGCTTGCTGCGACCAACGAGGCTCGTGTCGCTTTCGTGTCACTCTCGTTGAAATAAAATAATTGTACAGCTGAACTTGCTCTCTAAACCTTTTAGAATTGCTCTGAAGAGTGAAAGTTCTCTCTTACTTTTATACCCGTTTCCATCAATGTAGATTAATTTTAATCTCGGTTCAATTTACTCTTTGTCTTTTTCCGATTCTAAAGATTAGAAAAAGACGAAGAGTAAGTTGAACCGAGATTAAAGTTAATCTACATTGGTGGAAATGGGCGTTAAAGATTGAAAATTGAGTTACTGTTTTTCAAGACTGGCTCAATTTTTACTTTTTAAGATTCTGCTTTAAAAATTTTAGAGAGTGAGAACTTATTAAATATCGGCCGACACATGGTTTATCAAAGCTGCGGAATATCATGAGAGGCGTCCGAAATTATGATCCTGCTGTGGTCGGATTCGTAGGAGTGAAGCGAGCGGAAACATTGAAGGGAGAAGTATTTTCCTTTATTGCCGTGCAGCAGTCGGGGAGAAAAGATATTCCCGTGCACGCGAAGAAAGGGAGCACAGAGGAAAGAAGACCGAGCTATCGACAGGAAAGGATGAGACGGCGAAAGAAGGAAAGGAGAACAGGAGAGGCGCGTATAGATCCAATCAAGTATAGCCGTTCATAATTCTCTGTTGTAATTATTGCAGAGTCTCAGAGGGCCGCTTTCAAGCCAAAGCGATCTTCTTATTTTATTGATTAAATTGCTATTACGTTATATATACGCAAGGCAGTGCCTCTCTCTTCTTATCTTTCGCTTCCTTCTTGCTCTTCCCCCCTCAAATTTACCCGTGTATGCCTTGCGCGCACACGGTATATTATATATACCACCGTGCAATGCTGCAGCTGATCCATGATGGTTAAGAAACGATGCGGTAAAGAGAGAAATTCTCATAGAGGTAGAGGAAGGAGGAACCAGATAAATATGTCAAAACGACTTGAACAACGAATCCTGATCCTCTCGGACTCGGAGAGAAGTTCGTAAGGGATAACCCCGCAAGATTTTGTGGATAATCTCGCTCTATAAGGGAGAGAGACATGAAACAGGACGAAAGAAGAGCGAAAGGGAGGAGGAGAAAGAGAGAAACGGTGCGGTGCGAAGGTTGCAAGTATTAATCGTTCTCACCTCGGAGGAGAATCGCTTTGCTTGGATTCCTCATCAGGGCCGACACTTTTAGCATCTATCTTTCTCTAGTTGCATCTCTCGTTTCCTTGTATGGACAACAACTGCATTCGACAATAAAAAAAATCACAGGCGTCAAGAGAAACATTGCAGAAATTCGATATCTTGAGGTCCTCGATCTTGCAGTTTATAATTATTCCGTCTTCCGTAAGCCAACTAGCAAATCCTTCTCTCTCTCGCTCTGTCTATCCGAGCATTTCTCCCTTCTCATGTTCTTGCCTTCTCTATTGCTCGGCCGGTCATAGAACTCTCCAAGTGCGATGCAAAATACGTAATCCGATATGTCCTACTAGTGCAGAGATAGAGTCACTTGTTTACGGTCTCTAGACGACATCGCACTTCTCTCTTCGGCGTCCTTTCTTGTTGGCAAGATGAGACAAATCGACTCAGTGACGAGTTGTTCATAAAAAGATGCATAGCGTCTGTGAACGAAATACTATGCCAAGGGAGCTTGGCGCTTGTCGCGATGGCGAGAATATTGTGGTCCGCGATAACGTCTGTCATACTGACAGTGATCGATCTTCTGTTTTGATAATTTTCATAGTGTTTCTCGTACAAGGAAACGCACGATGCCATCGTTGAAGGAAAGCAAAAGATCGCATAGGAATTACGAGAATTAGCAAAAGATCGTATAGGAATTATGAGAATTAGCATAACTGAGCTACTAAACTGTCCAATAGTTTTATATTAATAACTTTAGATTAATTTTAATCTCAGTTTAACTTGCTCTTCATCTTTTATTAATTCCTAGAACTAGAAAAAGATGAAGAGAAGATTAGATAAACCGAGATTAAAATTAAACTACATTGACAGAAACCGGTAAATATGTCGGGAAAATAAAGTGCATCTGAACTGATGAATTTAGAGATTGCAACGACTTTGTCAGTTACATTATATACATTCGGCAGTCACTGTGAGAAGTGCGTCTTTATGTTCTCACCGCACTTATACTCTTAATTAAATTTTATTTACTAACCATTTTTTTTCAAGCCGGTTCGTTAACATTTATGTTTATATGTTATAGCGGGAAAAATGCATCTGACTGCAACGGCGTATATACTTTTGGCGTGAGTTTAATCTCGCGTTAATCTCAAATTAAAGGTACGGTGTACCTTTTTTCTCAGACCCTGACTAGACTCTACAACGCGCATTTCAATCTCGCGCGTCAGCCGTGTGATTGTCTTTATCTTTCATCTACATATACCAGGTGGATACCTAGAACGTTAATTAGCGACGAAATCTCACTTGTGTATTCTGCGATCTTCACCGACCGATATTTTGCTTATACTAATCGACTAAAGTAAGCTTATTAATTAGCTATTGCGTCCATTACAATCAACTTTTAGAACTGGTGGAATTGGCCTCGTCGAGGCCTCGGGATAGAATCGAGGATTAGATATCTCTGAAATCTTTGCTCGCGGAGCCGCTCGGAAAAATAGCATATACACTATGCGGTAAATCGCAGATTCTCGAAGTATCCCCGAAGAGGCCTCTACGCTTCCTCTACGCGCGATAATGACATGGGGCGGTGCCGCGCGTCGTAAAGTATCGCCACGTGAAATTTATGGGGGTAAGGTGGATGTATCTCTCTCTCTCTCTCTCTCTCTCTCTCTCTCTCTCTCTCTCTCTCTCTCTCTCTCTCTCTCTCTCTCTCTCTCTCTCTCTCTCTCTCTCTCTCTCTCTCTCGTCTTCTCGTGGATTGACTGTCTTGGTGTTCTCGTCTACGACGAACGCATCTAGAGGAACTTGAGTCTATATGCTCTAGCTAGGTCGTTCTCGTTGAACTGTTCGCGGAAACTTCCACGTAGGTCAGTGACCTATTGTCGTCGTCGTCGTCGGCGTGATCATTGAATCGGACTTCATGTCCTATTGTTCGTTATGACATGAGTGAATACACCATATTGATTTACGATCCTTCGAGTTTGCATTACTTGAAGTAAAGTCTGGCTAGTGACAGGTGACATGTACATCTTCTATTATTGCTTTGCATTCAGTAAATTAATGATAAAAGTTTATAATTCTCCTATTTCATTGGCGCACACAATCTGTTGTACAGTTATTTGCTAATACATATCATTTTGTACTATTTTATCTTTTATAACATTACAAAAATAACTGCTATTTTACCTTTTATAACATTAGAAATAACTGTGCTATTTTCGCTTCACTTGACCGGAAGACGAAGTTGATTTACATGAACCTGACGAGACATCATCAACATTTATATGCAGAATTACGAGAATTACGTAGACTTGTCTTGGGACAGGAAAAGTGAATATCAGCAGCGCGAGTTCTCGCTACTACCGCATAGTAATCAAGTCTTTATAACACCAAAAGGGTATACATTATGCACCGCCTGCTTCATGGCGAAAGAACTTCCAGACATTTAAGATTGGTATTCCTTGTGGTATTCATTTGGTTCGCATTGCGTGAACGAGCTCTACCTTTCCACCATTCTCTTGGTTTGATCCATCAGCGATATCGGTTGTAATGAGTAGTAGGTAGGCGTTTGCGTGACAAAATAAAATATTTATCGATGTATGCTCGTATACCATTATACGCGAAAATCTTTCCTTTGAATGAAAGGTACTGCGACGCAAAGATCGAAAAGATGACAAGGAAGAGAAGATGGATCCAGTGCTATCGAGCAATTTTTGATCGGGTTGGTGGCCGCGGAGATATGGATAATACGTTCGGCCTTCTTATTTTTATGGAAGTTTATCCACGATCGACACCGAAAATGGAGGACGACTTGAGGAATTGAGGGGCAGCCCTCGTAAACGGCGCTGTGCTCCACATAATAACGCTGATACGGTCGTGCGCGGGCGCGCTGCTTATAATTCGGTAGGACAAGGGTGGGCAAGAGGTAAGGGGTGCTAAGAGGGCGGCCAGAAGTTTGACTTGACCGCGAAACACCGATGGCGAAGGGAACAGCGGAGGAAAGTGGACAAGAGTGGCCAGCAGGGTGAGGACGCACACACGTGTGCGATCGAAGAGACCCGTTCGCATAATACCCGCGTCTGTATACCGATCGGGGGCCCGGGCTAATCAGACGGACATAATTGATCTCACTTGTGATCTTGAGATTCGAAAGATCACGGACGGAGAGAGGCTCGAACCAATAATTATTGTTAATATCGGCCGCCCCGTGTCCCGCTTCCTCGCCGCCATGCCATCGCGCGGTCCTGACTCTCCCCCTCATCCTGGCCAGCTATATATCCCTAACCCGGCGACGATGCAGCCAACAACTTCGGCCTCCGTTCTACCTTCCACCCTCCCTCTCTCTTCCCTTGGTCCCTCTTTTCCGATATATGTGTCTTCCTTCTCTCCCTCCATCCTTCGTTCCCTGCTGGCTGCCTCCTTCCTCCAGCCCATTCCAGCTCTTTCCATCTTCGGATATCTCTCGCCGGTACGTCCTGTGTCCAGAGCTTTTATTTATATTAATTTCGCGGGCTTTTTGCTTTTCGGTGGTTTCGGGGCTCCGGAGGAAATATAAAATAATAATGATAATAATGAGCCATTTTACGCGTAATAATACGGTAGGAGCCGGGATACGCCGTGGAAGCCGCGCGATCCGCCGGGCTAATAATGTTGGACGCCGTGGCTTGGTTATATCACGGTGCAGCGCGGACCCACGTAGTTTTCTTCGTCCGCATACTCTGCTCTTTCTCCTTTCCTCTCTATCTCTCCTATTCGCCGTCCATCTCCATTTAACGGCACTTCTTCCTTTCATCCCTGCGTTCGTCTTCGACCTCCGTATACTCTACGTTTTATATTTCTCTATGTTTGTAGGATTCCCTCTATTGGTATTTCTTATATAGATTGTTAATGAAAAAATCATTATCGATTGGACGCAGCGAAATACCGTGCCAAATTCTCGTCCGGGCCATCGACTGGATGATTAAACGTAAATCGCAGCTCACAAGTTATATATTTTCTGAATTCACGGTAGTAGCGCTACAAGCATAACAAATATCGTAAATAATCAACGATTCAACATACAAATACATACAAACACATATATCAAAACCCACACAGATCGATGTCGTAATCGTCGATGTAGAACTTATGTGGATTCTCCGCCTCCTGCCGAACGAACCACACACGGCCTTTATGGATTTTATGGCGCGGAATGGGATTTGGGTACACTTAGCGGTTATAAAGCAGCGAAGGTGCAAAGAGCCATTCGCAGCCACCCTCTCCTCCGGATCGGCGTCTTTTATCCCAAGGGAATCCACGTTAGGAAGGCCACGAATCTTTTACAAGATCGCTCCGCCCTGTTACATCGCCGACAGTGTCCTTCCCAGCTTCTGAACATTGTCGTCCACTTTTCTCACAGTTGTAAGTAAATAAACGCGTTGGAAATTTCATGTCTGATGGTACGTCCTGAGTTTGGGCTTAATTAAAATTAGTTTAAAGAAAAGACCGTGTCAAATCTTTTTTTCTTATTTCGATTCTTTTATGTTAATCTATATTTAGACAAATTTGCGTGAGTCTGTTCATAAAAAGAAATAGTAATTATTACTTGATTTCTCAATTAATTTCAAGTAGAATAATCGTGTTACGCGTATCGGAAGAGTCCCAGTTATGCGCAAGCGAGTTATGGCGTGAATCGCATCATAACGCCGTTGTAAACCATTCCATGAGTTCATTTGGCATGTCCGGCAAACGCTCGTATTTACTAGATACGGGATCTCGTGCACGAAACAATAAGCGAATCCCCGGCATTGAACCCGGCATGCTGACCGCGAGACGGAGGATATGAGGTAGGGAGACGAATAAGAAGAAAAGAAAAGGCGGGGGAAGAAAAGGAAGAAGAGAAGGGGGTCTGGTCGAAGGTTACGACGTTCTCGGTCTTGTTCGGTTCTTCGACGTAGGGCGCGAGAGAGTGCCTTGTACCTCACACCCAATCAACTTAGATCTGCGGTTCCAGATAAGATTCTCTCTCTCTCTCTCTCTCTCTCTCTCTCTCTCTCTCCCCTTCATCTTTCACCATTGAACGGCGCATAACCACAGTATCTATACATACATGTATGCCATCAACAGTTATAACCGGTGATGGTACTCGCGGGGGCGGCCTGCGAATACTAAGTCACTAGTCACAAAATACATCGAGAGGTTCCCCATCGGCGGCGTTCCATCGTGTCGCCTTCATTCCTCGCCCTCTTCTCATTCCTCTCCTCTCATCGCACTGAGAACTTCCCCGTCCTCTTCCTTGGCATGCATGCACCCGGATAACGAGCTTTCATTAGCGATGCTGTAGGCTAATGAGCCGTGTTAGAGTTGCTCCGTGAACGGTTTCGTACACTGAGATATCCAACGTTCCAACTTCGTTGTTGCTGCTACCGATTACTGCTACTGTAGGCTAACTCGTAGTCCGAATTTTATACAGTTTGCTCTCAAAAAAAAAGGAAATGAAAAAAGTGCGTCGTCAAGATAAAAAAGTTGGACTTGTTTTTTGCTCTCATATTGCTTATAATCGTATTGTGTCATCGATACAGCGGTAACTATTAGCCTCTAGCATTATTCCGTTCCCATCAATTCTCTCCAACGAAAACATCTCCGTCCGGTAACACGGCGAACTCGCCGGCTGCGATTATCGAGGGGTCAAATCGCGCGACATTGGACGTCGATAATGTTAAATTGAATTAAATTCAGAGGAGGGCATGCACGCGGGCAGGGACTCATTCCCTGCGGTCCTCCAATCCTCCAAGCCACACCGACGACTCACGCAAATATGTAAATACAAAGGCCTGTATACGCGTGCATATACACATGTATAAACATATACCTACACGTGTGCATATTAAACATCTGACGCAGACTGAGGCGTTCGGTGACAAGGCGACAGGGACGATGAGATGAGAGAAAGAGACAGACGACGAAAAAAAGGAACACCGGGAGAAGAGCAGATCGGCGCAGCGAGCGTTTTATGGCGTTATGCGACATGAGCAGGGATATTGAAAAGTTTGATTGCCCGTTGGTTTAATTCGCCACGTATTCAAATCCCGTGGCAGCGAACCGGGACTTTCTGCACCCATGGGTCCTACTGGTCCCTTCTCTCTTTCCCGATGATCGGACTCCGCCCATCCCTTACGCCACTCTCGCGGAAATTGATTTTGCGGTTGTACACCGTACAGAGATCGAAGCCTGATCTGGCTACTCTTATGTTATTTGTTCACTTACTCGTAAATTGTATTGCTAAGGAATGTTGAATATCAATTTAACATAAACTATTTAAGTAATCACATTATGTTAAATTGACACTTGAATATGTTAAAAAATTCAGTACAAAATTTTAATAACCACTTGAATAGACTATTTCCAGCACAAATATAAAATGTTTTTTACCGTGAAATATTTTGCATATAGCGGAAACTATATTTTATGAGTAACATGTTGAGATTTTTTTTGTGTGGCTATTAATAATGAAATTTACTGCGATATACTATTTTTCAACCACGATAAAAGGAAAGCATCATAGGAAATGATCATATATGATTATACGATTACTCGATAGAAACGATAGTCGCTTAACAGCTGCGTCTAAGAGTTTTAGCGTCGTATTGAATCGTATTTATTACTTGGATTATCTTCTTTGCGTCTCAACTCTGGGACGACGTTTCCTCTTGTTTCTTTTTATTTTCCGGTCATTTTATGTTATATGAAGACAACTAACGGCGCTGAGTCGACCATCGTCGCCGAGATTACGCCGCGGAAAGTATCGGTATGATCGGAGCGTAACATTTCCGCGTCCCGTGAAGAAATCATCAACGACGACGATGACGATACGAGCAATGATCGCCACGCGATCATTAAGCCGCCTTCATTAAACTGGCTCGCAAAGCAATCACTTGTACTTTAATCTTCTTTTATCTTCCGTTTCTTGAACAATTTTCCATTAATCGCATCGTTTCCTCTGTTTTACAGGTAAGTTGCCAATACTGGACAGGAGAACTGTACACGGGGGATACATGCGGTGGGGTAAGTTTACAGATAAAAAAACGCGGTGCGAGGGGAAATAGAACCAAGCGATTATCATGGAATCGCGAGATAAGGTGGAGTCGCGATTCCAACCGATCCCATCGTGCTTCGTGCTTCGAGTATGCTCTCGGTATGAGAGCGCTGGTATTTATGCTAATTACTGTCAACGTTAATTAGTGCCGATGCCCTCGCAGCACTGGTTTCGCGAGTGGTTTCGCGAATGGAGCGTCGGGATTAGGCAAAGAGAAAGGCCGTTGGAGAATCACGGATAAAGGGAGAAATGAAACGAGACGGAAAAATAATTCGCGGCAAGATCGTGATCGAATTCCAGCAATCGAGAAGAGGGAAAGGTCTACACTTTAACCGCGTCTACCATGATTCAAGTTTCGTTTCGAGTCTCGCTATAGCATTGTAATCTCCGTGAGCTCCGGAGCGTTTTAATGAGGGCGTCTGCCCGCGTTCGCGAGAACGACCAAGCCTAATGTCCTACGTGGAATTACGTGACAACCGGACGGAACACGATTGAAGGTGAGCATTAGACGTGCAGGAAAGTCACGGTCGTGTCACACGACAATTTCAGCGGGATTCGCAAAAAGGCGTCGTTAGCACGAAATTGTCGGAAACAGGAACGCTAATGAATGGACGCGTACAACGAAGATTGGTAGTTTTGTATCCGTTGCCCGATCCGTGCACGCCATTTCTTAATTTCTTGGTCCAATTTCCATTTTATTTCGTCATGTTATTTCGGTCTTACACTAATTGACCAATGATAAAAATGGCGTCTTTGTGTTCGCGTTTATATCGACGGCATATTTTCTTACGTTTCTATTATATCTTACATTTTAAAGTAGATAAGTAACGTACCAAGCAAATTACATGTCCAATTTCCGCATTCTGCATTTCCAATTTACTTTCGCTGGCCGTTCATAATAAGCTGAGATGTACTCTCATCAATATATCTTCATTTTCTTCTGGTGCAAATACAGAAATCGTAGACATAAAATATTTAAGATAATTGGATATTAGTCCTAATGACGTAGACATTAACGGTCTGTACGAGAATGGCATAAAAGCATAGAAGAAAAGTAAGAAAAGATTAACTTTAAGATATATCAAAGTGTCCACCAATATTGTTTAGGATGATATAGAATGGTAATTGTTGAATTCGTTAAAATACTATTTATAATGGCGAATAAAAATTACCGCGATAATTACCATTTAATTGTCCTGGCGTACATTTTTCACTTCAGAAAAAGTATAACTTTGCGTGCTTATCATAAGAATAGTCCAACAGGTTCAACGAGGAAGTTAAAAGTATTTTTTTCTACACTGCTAATTTATATATCTTCATGTTGAGCACAATTCCTTAGTGAATGTCGTTGACCTATTGCGAGTGGCATCTGTTCCTCACTTAAAATTAATTTTAGTATAAATGCGTAATAAAATATGTATTCAAATTCATATACATTGGATAATACGATATTGAACAAGTAAGTAATAGACAAGTATTTTTTTTTAATTTTTTACATCATGTTTATGATTTGTTATGCGGAACATATCATCATTTATCATCATCATTAGCATATTCAAGATTCCATTTACATAAATCGATATTTCCTAACACGTATATACATTTGTATATTTCATAAAAGAAACCGCGACCATTTTTCTCACAAGCATATAGTATCTCACGTCCGTAACTCAGAGAAGATTCTCGGACCTGTGCGTATACTCGTTATCATGTGCGTGCTCAAGATAAAGTCGTATTCCAAAGAATCCCACTCGTCCGCAGGTTGATACGAAAGGAGATCGGCAACTATCCTGTTGCACTCTTCGTTGATGTGCGGGTGTATTGCACATCCAGAAATATCCTCATGACAATAAGTACGATGATTTTCCTGCCTCGGGAGGATAAGCGGCTAGATCTACATATACATATGTAACAGAGATCCTCAAGTAAAAGATTGGATATCGCAACGACATATATATCTAGACCAAGCATTCCCATGCTTTTCAGTGGTGGGGGTTGAAGCCAGAAATTGACAGTTTATGTGGCGTTTTAGGACCCATGGTGTCTCTTTCTTTTTGATGAGAGCAATGAAATAGCATGGGTCCTAAAACACCATATAAACTATCAATTTCCGGCTCCAAGCTATGGACAGAATGCTTGATCTAGGTATATATATTGTTGGAATATCGTTTAGACAACTTTGATAAGTCCGCCGTATTTTTTATGAAAAAGATGCTTATGACAGAATGCGATGCGTGGATATCTCATTCTATCTTAAGATCCTGAAAAATATGATGGACCAAATGGTATCGGATCCAATCTCTTACTTGAAGATCTTTATATACATCTCTACGAAACGTACCTACTTGCATACATAGAGGGAGGATACTGTAAAGACAACTGCAGAGAAAGAGAAAGAGAAGGGAGAGGGAGAGGAAGAGTTAGGGAACCACGACGGACAGTTTATGATGCGGCGCGACTCGAGTCAAACGTGCCGCTAGTCGCTTCACGTCCTCTTCCCTCCGTTCAGTTGAACGAGGCGAATGCGACTATCTGCGTCCGTATGTTTGCGCAGAATCATCGGCTGAAAGGGACAACCTGGTGGAGAACCTCGGAAAAAGACCGCCGGACAGTTCGATGGAACTCATGAGGCCACCGTGGATATATCTCTCGCTCGCCACCACCGCGGAAATCTCTTCGCCGAGACCAGAGAAGTTCTGCGATTTCCGCTAAATTCGTCGTATTCGTCGAGGCTTTGAGCTCGGCACGATGAGATATGTGCGATTGCTTGTGTGGAAAAATCTTTCCTAGCTTCAAATGTCTTGGAGACTTAAATCGCCTTCCAAGTTCACTGTTCAAAGACTTGTGGAATGTGTAAAGGCTGTCAACCTTTTACTTTCCGCGTAAGAGATTACCGAAAAAAGAAGCATTTTTTTATATATTATACTAAAGATTATAAGAAGATTACAATAAGTGTTTGAAACAAAGCAGGATATGAATAAAAAGAAGAAAGAAATATCGAAATACTGATAAATTGTAGTAGTCATGGACAATAAATTCCGTCAATTAATCTGACGTGACGTCAAATGAGGACACTAATTAATCGAAACATCCATTAATGGCAGCTACATGGTGTCCAGACACCATCAGACGATTCGTTACACAGAAGGCGCAAATCGACTCAATAACGTATATTTGTAAATTCAGAGGAATTAACTGACAGAACTTATTACCGCCTTATCCTTTATATCGTCCGATTACCCGCCTATCTCATTAAAGCGAGATCGTGCATCGCGCACGTTTCGCCCAGCATGCCGGACAGAAATCGTCGATTTGATATCTCCGCTGAAATTAATCTTACGGTAACGCTATACCGTTAGTCGTGGAATAACGCGTCTAACGCGCGTTCCGCCGAGGGAAGGAATCAGAACCGCACGAGCAGCTTAATAGCGGACGCGTCAAACAAGCGAACAACGGAGATCGTTATAACAGTGAGTGACGTGACTGTTGCACGTACTCGTGATAGTACGGGCGATTTTCCGCGTCAACCCCCCGTTGACGCCCGCCATTGCGCCGATCGAAGGCGCGGCAAGAGCAAGAAGGTGAGATAAATTACGCGGAGATTGCCAACTAAATTAGCACCGCCCCGAGAGATATTTATATGGAATCGGATATATGGCGTGTTGGCGGCCGAGCGAGCCACCGCGTGCGAAAGGCCGCAATCTATTTCGTCGACCGATTTATGACGTTTCACTTATATGGCGCGTCGACGAAATGCCCGCGACCGTGCGGCAATTATGCTCCGCGATAAGTTTCATCCTGGAGAGAATTCCTGTCCTCGTTGTATCTCAGTCCGATCTATTAAAATTCGACGATTTCTATACGTTGGCGTTTCTTAAAATGGACAACCAAAATGTCGTCTCATCTCCACGTCACTTTTTCTCCTATACGTATAAAACGATTACTCTTTAAAACTTTTAGAATGAATTTCAATTCTGAAGAATGAAATCTCATGTTTAAAGATCAAAAATGGAGCCAAGAATTTAGAAATTATAGAAAAAGATTATCTAGCTTGATACAGATTTGAAAATAATTTTGTTGGACCAAAATAATTATGTAGAACGCTAAAGTTGATGACGACGCTGCTAAAAGTTTGAACATTCTAGCAATTAATTTAAGTGTCCTACTTATTTTGACGCGCCAAACGAAATTATTTTCACATCTGCATGTAACTAAATTTTTAGATTCTCCAGCAAAACTGTTCTTTCCGTATGTCTTGTTCAAACATTTCACGTTCTTTCCTTTCTGTCTCGCTCCAACAAAAAAAAAATCAGAGAGATACAAAAGACATATTCTGCGCCATTAATTACCGCGATCGGCTTGAACGCGAGCCGAAAAGTATCCGATTACAGAGTACGTACGAGAAAGGGAGAAACGAAAGGACCTTGTGCCACAGTCCCGCAGAGCTCAAATAAATTCGTCGTTCCGTCGTGTTGCGGACAGCACTGGCTGGTTCGGATTTACGAAGTTCGGCGATTCAACGACGGTGCACTGTTGCGGTGATACATTGCACAGATGAGCTTACCATGGGTGTGTGATAAGGTGACGAAGAATGAAAATATTGTTGTTCACATAGATGATTTTATTGAGAGAGCGTGGGAAAGCTAATACATTTCTCAATTTATAACTGAATTTGTACACTTTGACATTCGTTTCTAAATTCTTTGGAGTGGAATGTTATTCAGAAAGTGAAAATTGAGCTAATCTTGAAAAAGAGTGGCTCAGTGTTCAATCTTTAAGAATGAAATTTCGCTGAAATTCAGAGTGAGATTTATTCTAAAAGCTTTAGAGAGTAGCTTGTAACAGATAAATTTTAATGTTTACAATGTTCAATTAAGTTTACATGTATACTTTTCTACATATATAACAGTAACGCAGATATAATTTAATAAGATACATCACCTGTTGAGAGAGCAAGAAAATCACGAGCATCTCCTGCTCATTAGCAAGCTCTGAAAGTTCAGTTCAAAATGTTGTAAACAAGGCTTCTTCCACTGGAAGAAAAAGAGCATCGGACAGTGCGACACACACATATATACGCACACAAACGTAAAAGAACGAGCGAAAGCGCATTGAACAAATGAGCGTAAATAACCGCCTACGCCCAGCCGCGATGCGTTCGACACCTTCCTCTACGCGAGCCCGGTCCGGGTACATCCCGATGCCATTATTTCATTAATTAGTGTCACTCGCGCTTACCCGCGGACATACGAACACGAGAACTTCTGCGTGCGGGCCGTGTTACCGCCACCCGCTTTGTTCGTCTCCACCATAAACCTTGCGCCATGAATTCCACCTCCTTCCTCAGTATCCTTCTCGCGTCTCAAGAGTCTTACCGTTTTCTCTGCTTCCTCCTCGGTGTACCCGTATTTTCCTCTCTTTCTCTTACATCGTTTCAAGATCATTTCCTTCCGCACTTCGTGCTTGTTCTCGCCTATCGATACGGTCGCGCCGGTAGGTCGCAACGATAGACACCGACACAAATATTAGACTTGGAACTTGACGAGGCATTCGAGAGTCCAGTTACTAACTTAATAGCACGTAAGATCTTCTAGTTTGCGGGATCAGAACCGTTGTTCCATTTCAATGATATTTTAATGCACTCAACCGCATCGGGATTCTCGTAGTAGGAATATCATCAGGTAACTTGCCGAATGAGCACGAATCTTTTCTATAGGAACGAGTTTGCGTTGTCGCGTTCTTATCGCAGTCGCATTCCTGCATTATAAACAAGACTTTTATGAATATTTATTTTAAATATCGACCACACCTATCAATTAGTTACTAGACGGTGCCGAAACGTTCATTCAATCTGTCTGCAAAAGTCGAGAAATTTTTGATAGACACGCATGGAGGTAATACTAAGATGATGGAAACGACCAACCTTAGCTTAGAGAACAAACATGTTCTCCAAGTTACATCTGCGCACGTTGCACATTGTACAAAGAGAGCGGCGTCACGGCGGCGGGTGGCGTCGAAATTCGACGACAAACAAAAACCACCAATTACGCGTGTTATTACCGGTTATACGCCTGACTTATTCATGCGTGCGCTCCGGGGGCCGCGGAGGCCAGGGTACCGTCTGATTTCCTGTCGGCTCAACAGCGAGCGTGTCAGCCGCTTACCGACAGGATTTAATAACAGGTGCCGCGAGTACAGTGTGCAAATTTATAAGTCCGGCCGTACTATCGCGGCCGATTATCCTTTCTATACCTACGTATTAATGAAGTATTTCTGCCGGCAATTATCGGTTACGGCACCGCAATTATGGCTGAGCGGCAACTTCTGCTTGACGTTAAAGGGCGGTGTATATCCGAGGTAAACCCGGGAGTATGGTATCTGCTCGCGACATTTCTCACGAAGGATCTGAAAACTTCTTGAACTTCCTTCGAAACTTTCTCGCTCGGGATGTAGTTCACAGATTTCTGTACTAAACCGCTAACATCCTTACTGTAAAAGTTATCTCCAAAAGCATGGCAAGAACGATTTTGCTCAAGTATTAAAAAAATTTAAGTGTTTTAAAATCAGTTTTCGACATTTTTTTAATAATTAATATCTTGTTAACTATTGTGAAAATTACAAATGATAGAGGACTTTTCGACTCAATTTAGTCCTGCCCAGAAAATATTTGGCAATTATTTTGGGATATCTTGTATATATTCGTGACGTAAAGGAGACACGTAATGTGGCCATAACGTGGTCTGCGTTTAATGTAATGCAACAATGTACGTAACTTATACATTGGTATCCCTTGAATTTTATATATACTTTCCGGAGTCTGTATTTGAGCCAAGTTAGCAGTCTAGTACATATTCTAAGAAATCTGTGTAACTCTGTGTAGCTTTGTGTTTCATGTGAATCATATAGTGTTGGTTAATCCGCTGTCTTATCCCTCCACTTATCCTCAAGTGTCAGAAGGTAACGAAAGACTTGTACGATTATACACATATAAGTTGGATACCTTGATTAATATCGTATTCTTTGTTACAATTTGAATTGTTCTTGAACGTACGCGGTAGCCTCTGGCGTCGCCTTCTTTTTTTTTTTTTTTTTTACAAACAGTTCATTTGACGATAATTGATTCACTCGTTTGTACACGCTGCCACACGCATTACCAATACTCTCGAATGGGTTAATGCACGTCGACGTACGACAGAGCAGTCAAATCGATTTCCGTTTATTGAGCGTGCTTACCTTACACATATCATTATTGCGCGCGCCAGTCTCACGTATCACGGTTTTACGGTTCTTAGTTCGTGCAAATACGCACTGTATGTACTGCTTATCGGTGTACAAGCCTATTATGCTTATACAGTCGTTAAATTATACTTGGGAAAGAAGATTGATAAAGGTCTGATTCATAAATGAAAAAATTCAATAAGCGCGATAAGAAAAATGAAGTTGCAGAAAGAATCTTTAAGTGTTGCTGATAGAAATTACATTTTGATTGTAGTTTAAATTTTTGATCGATAAAAAATTAAATTATTTTCTTTTTTTTAAATATTAATATGCGAAATTTCACACGTGAACGCTAATAAAGATCGTTTTCATTTTATTTGCAGTAGCAATGAGCGAGAAAAACGATAACGATAGTTCAGTCTGCATTTCCAGAGGTCACAATTTATTTTAATGGCTCTCATACGTCGGCTTGTCGCGTTATTGAGAAGTGAATTGTAATCACGCGGTGCATGTACGTATCGTATATACGACAGTAATATAAACACGTCACATGACTGAGAGACGGGTCTAGAAAGTGGAAGCGCATGGTGGTACGTTGTCGACCGGCGTAGCACAACGGCTCTCCGCCTTGTGCGGGAGAACCAATTGGTAACCGGCTGCACTTCGTAACGCAACACTTCTGCTGCTGGCCGCGGGGCAGCAGGCCTCCTTTCATTACGATTCGTCGTGGTTTTCATCTCGCACGACGTACTTTTGAGCACGCGGCGACTTCTCCGCGCGCGCGCGGCGACCTGCGTGTCGATCTCCCCGACGAAGATGTCTAAGGTCAAGTGGAGTGATCGAGATGACCTGTAGATCAACGAGACTGTACGTTTGCAATAATAAGCAAAAAAAATGTACGTAGGTTTCTGAATGAACCTTATTGCCTTTTATTTTAACTCTTCCGTCAACAACAGGGATCTTTGAAATCAAAAAATTTTTTGTTGTACGAATTATATAAAAATCTGAAAAACACTTATCGAAGCTTTAATAAGTTTCTACTGTCATAGAATTCGGATTGTATTTTTTTTTATAGATTTTTTTATGTATTAAATTCACAATGAAAATATTGATGATGCCTTTAAATACCCCAGTTGTCAGCAGAGAGTTCAGATTTAATTCATATAAGTCATGAAATTATGTGTGTATATTATGTATATACGTAAGATAAGAGTTGAAAGGTGGGTTGAGAGAAGAAAGTTAAAAGACGAGTGGCAGTAAGATAATGGCGACTACAATGCAGGCTCAAAGTTAAAAACGAGTCTTCTACCATCACGTCAGGCGGTGGCGATCTACGATATCGCAATTTACATTCGGTCATCGATTTTAAGTCGCGCGATAAGACAGGATTCAGGTCTCCGGGTCCGTGATTTTTAGCCGGATCATTTGCTGCCCATTAATCAGTTAAGAAAAATGACAATTGCATCGGACATTATCTAAAAGCCGCGAATATATCAACGTAACGCGAAATCTCTCTAACTCATCATTCGGCTTCTCGCAATGATAAAAGGAAGAGAGGAGATATCGCAGGTAATTATTAATAAGGCAATAAATTCGGGAAGTTTATTACTTATCTCACTAATAGTATCTTATAAGGACACGCACAATCCACGATGTACGATAACTAAATAGTTTACCGGCTGGAATTACATGATAAAACTGCGTTCAATTCGCACATAGAGCACAGCGATCGTACATTTCCTATTTATGATTCAGGAAGCATGGTTATTTCCAGCATTAGCAGTAAATCCGCCCGCACTCACTCATTCGCACCGACCTCCTACTGAACGAGATTAAACGGGATCGAAAAACTTCCCCTCTCCTCGCGAATCTCTGACCCGGGCTAATGCACGTCAAGAGACAACCTGAGATTGAATCACGCTCGTTATTTTGGGCCGAATGAAAAAGCCCTCGTTTCAAGATTACGAGCGTTCGATGAAGCGCAAGAGGAGGGCAGAGCATCTCGTTCCCTGCGAAAGAAAAGGAAAGAGAAAGATAGTGAGAGGAAGAGAGAGGGAGATAGTCCTTTATACTTTCACGCTTTAACGCGATCGTTCGGGAGTTAATTACCGAGCTCGGTCATCGTACGCCGCGCCGCTTGCTTGACCGTTCCTCTCTGCCCTTCGGGATGAATTTCGTGTGTGCGTACAGGATCTCGAGAGCCTCTCGGGAATGAAAAGGGATTGTCGAGGTACGGCAAGCTCTCTCGCGAAATCGTGAGGCTTGGTTATGGTTTAGTATGGACGCGATCGTTTTATCCATCGTTTTGCCCATGCACGTTATCGTCGTCCGTTATTAAAGTCCGTTATTACGGCTATTTTCCTGGCATCAGAATGTCCAGCGTTAAATATAGAGTCATTATAAACTAGCTGATCTAATCTATAAGAATGATTTCCATAAGAGGAACGATTAAAATTCACAAATTATAAAGGCGACGCGTAAAAAGTCAATTACAATAAAATCTTTATGTCATTTTACGTCACGTAAATGGATACATCCCATGGAGTATAAATAAAACTTTCCGCTCGTATCGCATGATTATTTCAGGTTTCCCTTAATACGCTACATTATATCTGCAGCATAATTCTGCGTATGTATTCTTCGTCATTGCTGTTTCCAGGCGTTAGATGAATACGGAAGAAAATTAAATGCGACGTTGTCCTGTTGTATTAACGGCATATTAATTACCTTCGTAACGCTCGTATATCGTTGTCCTGTTCTTGCCACAGTAATCCGCTAGGATTCTCTGTCTGTGCCAGCGTAATCGTGAGACTTTGAATTACGACTTGACCGCGTCGATACCGGCACGACGCCGCAGCGGAAGAACTCCGTATTATCTTCCTTGAATTTAATCGACCTTGTTCTTGCTGCCAGGAGATCCCTTTCGCGTCCGTACATAAATAACCAGCAATAATTACCGCGCTGAGCTAATAATAATTGCCGCGATGCATTTTCTGCCAAGCTACGCGGCACATAATTCGATACATTTCATCTTACGTCAAGCATGGTTAAGAGTCAACTAAGATTTAATTATCGCCACAAATGAGACATAAAAATACGCTTTGACTTCTCTCACAAATGATGTCGCATCGCTATATCTTCTTTCTGTTTTTATAGTGTTTGCTTTTAGTTTTAATCGCCATGCATTAAATCCTCTATCATTAAGTTATTTTAGATCTGACTCATGGTTTAGGAACTCTCGCATAAGATTGATAAGTATAGGTTATAATTTAAACGTATTTTTTAAATGGACTGTGTTGTTTTATTAACTTCATTGATACTTGGAAGGGTTAAAGGACCGTGGCCGACTGTTTATAACTTCAGACAGTGCTACGTCCTTTTCTGGGCCACCCAAGTTTGCCCCGCGCAATATTACAAAGATTAATCAACGTGTCCAAGCATTAAATTCTTTTTTTCTGTTTGGTTCTTTGGAAGAGGAAGTGCAATAAAGCTACGATAAATGTCAACAATTCCCATAAATCATTTTGTATTCGTATACCTAAAAAGAAATATTATTGAACGCTTTAATAAGATCTTAATATTTCCTTGTGCAATTATCATGGTGTGAAAAAAATTATATTAATTTACATTAGTATACATTAGTATACATTAAGAGAAAAAAATGCGAAGCAAATGTCACTCATGATGTTTCCTTTGATATTTATTAGTTAAGAAAAATTTCATTGTGGTAATGAAATACAACATTTCCATGAAATATATCTCATTGATTGTAAAAAAAATTAAATAGATGCTTATTTACTGAGAATAAAACTTTATTTCGCCGTATTTAAATAAAGATTTATTTCAGTAAAATGAATATATTTCTCACAAATAAATTTTTAAGTATTTTTTTCTTAGCATATAAAATAAGAATAACAATCCAGTTATACTGAGTTTTATACTGAGATGTATGTATGACATTACATGAATTATTAAAAATTTTATATATATACAAGTATATATGCATTATTCAAAGCAAGATAAGCGAGAGGAGCAACTTTCTTCAGACCTTCAATATCTTTTAGAAGATTATTCAAAACCCCTCGTAGCGCGTGATACGCAATCCTTATTTACGCGCCTCTAAAGCGTTAAATCAAGTGATTACCGACGAGCGTCCTATAATGGTGATCTAACACGACCATCGGTCCGATTTGGGTATAACGCATTCCATTTAGATCCTCTCGGCTTGCCTAACTTTCCAGTGATCTCTTTCTTCCTGCGAGGTTGGACTAAAATTGTTTAAGGTATGGTTACTCAATGTGTTGGTCATGCTACCATAATTTCCCAATTTCCAAATTATCTCATGGTGAGTATATCCCGATGTTGCCTCAACTACCTACACCATTCACGAGTCGAAGGTGGATGTGCTATGGATAATCGTAATGTGTAAGGAAGAGGGACGCGTCATGGATGCTTGAAGGGACTCGCATATGTATATATCTCGGTCATTTAATTTATATCCGATGTTCGCTCAGGACTGTTTTTCATTTCTCGCACTCGTGGTATTTCATCGAAGGGAAAGGGCAAGAAATCTGAGAGAAAGTTTGTTAAGCGATTCATTTTGCTGATGAATGTAATTTAAAGACGTCTGTTCCATTTTCTCCTTCTCAATGATCATCGATTCTCTATACAAAGAGCACGTGAACAAAGATTTTCATGTTTATGGTTGTAAATTTAGGTCACCGATTATTATCACGTAGTAGCGTTCGATACTCACGAAATCCACGAGGCCTACGTATCACAAAACTTTATTCCCTTCTGAGATCCTCTGTAGAAAGACTCCCTGGTGTTTACTATTGCACGGATATTGTTGCACGCCAGCATTTATTGAATCGATATCCCAGGCCTTCTCAGTGGGCTTCTTTCCGGAGCATCGCTCCGAGGTCTCGGGTATTTTTCATCGTGCGCCGACATCGCGCCAAGATTCCAGGTAACATTCGCTTGTTCATTCACCCTTCTCGCGGCTATTCGAAAGAGTACCGAGCGGAAGTAAAACATCGTCGAATATGATTGAATGAAAATTGAATAAAAATAGAGAAATTGAAATAATAATTGAGTATCATTGTAGTGAATCGATCGACCGATCTTTCACTACTATGAAATATCTTTAACTTGTTGTTTATTACTTGATCGCATAAATCAGATACTCCGCGGGTGACTTAATTAGGTGGGTCCTGGTAAAAGGAGTGAATCGATTACCTCAGTCAGGAAACGTTCAAAGCGGGTTAATGTACGTGCGTTGCGTGAATTTTCTGCGCGTACGAATATTCCGTGCGCGAGTTGCCTCTTGCGAATTCATATCTCGTGCGAATGAATAATCGCTTTTGGCTCGCTATCGATGAGGCATTCGGGGTGTTTATAATTGAGTCTGAGACATGGGGAGAAAGAATTAAGAAACGAGAGAGAAAAAGAGGGAGTAAAAGAAGAAAAGTATCTTGGCGCAACGCGTAAGAATTTTCGATCGATGGCGATATTAATTTACGAGAGAGGTGCACGATTAAAACAGAGTCGCGTGAGCAATCAGCAGCTGAAATATTTATGGAATACTGATTCTTGAAAAACAAAGCAAAATTGAAATTATTTTGTGCGAAGATTTTATGATTTAGTTTATTTTGAATTCACTTTATTTAAATCGTTAACATTTTTTCGTTGTACGTCTATCATCGATTGCGTTAAATTCCATTCGGCTTCGAACTTTGTGTCAATGCAAAACGATTCGCGATTATTTTTACACAGATGGATACACATTCACGATATCGAGGAAAGGGACACAAATAAGATTCAAGCACGACATGACCGTACCACCTCGCGACTAATTAATGAACATTGCTGTGATCAATTTACATTTACGAAGGTCTGCCAGCATGAGCAACGATGCCTTCTTGTTGTATTTTACACTCGAGTAGTTAGGGGTGGGAGTGCAAAGGGGTGTTCTTCGTTAGCGCCTCGAAAGTCCGAAGGATTCCGCGAGAACCTCATTGAACAGCATGGACTCGTTTGTTGCTCCTCATTCCCGTTTGTTGTATACATAATCGAGGATTACGCATATTTTGTTTGTATGTACACTTGTCGTAGAAACATTCAGTTTCAGGAACATTCTTCATGATTCGTCGTACGATTTGGTTGAAAAATTTCACGAAAGAATGAATGTGCATATACGAATGTTTATCTTTTAGATATTTTGTCGTGTTATTATGATCTCCGATGCGTTTTACGATTGACGATTTATAGCGGGCAGGGCCAATTTGTTAGAATAATTCCGACCGTTAATTATAAGCTATGGGGCCGGTGAAAAGGTGCTCGCTCGCTGCTTTTATCATCGGCCGTACCGCGTAAATGCCGCGGGCACTGGAGGATGAGATTGCAATAGTCGTGTACCTTCTGAGAAAAAGAGAGAGAGAGAGAGAGAAAGAGAGCCCCGAGGGGCAAGATCTGGGAACCATCGAGGCGAGGAAAAAGTCGAAACCGCCGACGGATAGGTCCTTTGGTCGGTGAGACGCACACCTAGTCGGTAATCGTCATCGCGTCTTCGCGCAAATAAGATTCAGCCGCGAGGAATAGCGGCTAACCTTCTTCGTCTCAGTGCGCAACTTCGAAAAAGGATGTTATTTTATCGCGCTCAAGGACCATTCGTGCGGCTCGCGGCTAATTTTGCGGTCGGCTAAACGACTCGCGAAGGGAGAACGGGAGATGGTCGAGGGAAAGGGCGAAGGAAAGGGCGATGGAAGAATGGAGACGTGGAAGAGGGCTAAGGAAGAAACTATCCGGCGCGGTTTAACATCGAACTCACCGAAGCTGTTGCAGGAAAATGGAAATTGCACCGTCCTTGAGATCTTTGCGCGTTGCGAGTACACACTCCTAAGAATTCATCCGTTCCTTCAGGTTCAATATTCATCTACGTATTTATGAGAATTCCAGACATCGTCTCGAGAGCCGGCAAGTCGCAGGGTTTATTACTTTATTTTACTTAATTAAATTTAGAGGATTGGACTACACATTGTTTACTCATAAAATCATCCTCGCCGTCAAAGAATGTAACTCTCGCAGCATCAATAAAAATATTGTACATATTTTCTCTTAGTTGCTTTATGAAAGACGTGGCGATCACCTCCTCGGATTCGTCGATTTAGACAGGCGAATTCAATGACGCTTAACGATGTATACGTAAGTTTCAGGCAGAAGCCGCCTTCTAATCGCACGTTAATGATCCACCGCCATTAATAAACGAACAACTGACTGCGTGACTATTTTCACCAGTTATGACTGACCGACGTAATTCGACTTGAGCGAGAAGGTGATTCCAAGGCCAGAGATTATTTGAATCCTTGAACCTACACAGCGCGACGACGGTGATCCTTCCTACTGAAGCAACGTCACTGTCTTCTTCTCGCGCACGAATTGCCTCTGCGGTCGGACGTAAAACAATCAGTCGGCGATTTTTTGGTCGCTTTCGTTCTTACTTGCTCCACCAACGGCCAGCAACGATCAGCGACTCTACCTGGTACAAGCGATGGTAAAGGGCGGCCGGAGATGGGCCGAGATGAGGAGAAGAAGGAGGATGTAAAGAATGAAAGAGGAATCGGGAAAGAGAGAGAAAGAGAGAGAGAGAGAGGGGTGGGGAGAGGGCTTTACGGTCGAGGCGCGCGATTAAAGTTTTTGCACACGAACGAGTGGCAGCCGAAGAACCAGACGAAAGAAGAGCGTGCAGGAGGGAAAAATCAAGAAAGGAGAGAAGGGAGGAAAATCTCTCTGATGCCACGGTGCTTTGCGCGGGGTATACCGATGAATGTCTCGCGACCGATGATCGACAGATATGATTGGGGTCTCTCGAACTTGCAATTAGTCGCACGTCATGTTAGAATAATAATGTAACACGCGAGTATTCCCCATTTCTCTTTCTTTTTCCCTCTCTCTTTTTCCCTCTCTCTTTATCTCGTTTCTTCCGTTAAAGGAAATACATGCGCGAATGAGCCGATTGGGTATCTTCGTCCCGTATCTCGTCCGCTCATGGCCGACATCGTGGAGAAGCTATTACGGACCAATAAGAAACGCGGCACAGCGGGACGATAGAAGGGTCCACGTGCACGGCATACATTATTCGGACTCTAAAACGAATCTTGGTGCAGGCTGTAACGCGAGGCGGAATATATAGATCGAAGAGAGCCCGACTTTTACGACCGATTCATTAGCCACTGATGGATCTCGTCAACGATACTACCGAATCCAACGAACCGTGATCCTCGCGTATCCTGCTCCAGAAAGAGGCGATTCGTCTCGCCGCCAACTCCTCATTTTAACGCGCGATACAACGGGTTCAGAGATCAATAAACGATCAGCCGTGTGGTCCGAGACGAGGGATCGACGCACGATCTGCGTTATACCAAGTTACGACATATTATATTATATATAGACCATTACGACATAAGTCGGAGAAATTGTTCTCGGATTTTTATTAGCAATTAATTAATGCCTGATAAATATCATGGAACCTACCGCGAGAGTATAATTATTAACAGGATTGCCATAAAACTGGAAATCAAGGAAATCGTCAGGGATATTGAAAACAGTCAGCGAAATCAAGGAAAAGTCAGGGAATTTTCTGGAAAATAAAAATTCTTGGTTTTAAAGAAGTTTAATATGCATATATTACACCTAGTAATTTAAATTGCTATGTTAAATTAGTCTTTCAACACAATACTTAATAGTTTCTAAATCAAGATAAAAATAGGAAAAGTATTAAAATATTAAGAGTAAGGGAAAATTATGAAATTTTGTCTAGAAATCAGGAAAAAGTTACGAAACTTTAGAATGAGAAATTTGTGGTAATTCTGCTTAAATGCTAGCGACATTCAAACGTTTTACTTGCGATTGCGTTATGAACCATCAACTCGCAAATTGATAGATTTGGTGACTTCAACGCCAGATGTAGCTGGATGTGCCATTCGTTACATCTAATGCTTGGAGATTGCTATATGTTTATCGCGATTGGGATAGAGAATTGCATAATAATCATCCACTCAATTTTTTTTACACATTTCACTACATCTTATACGATATAAACAAACGTTTCCCGGCGTCCCCACGATAGCGCAATTATCTCAAATTGCTACGTAATCTTTGTGAACGCATATTTTGTACAATTTGCGGCATATCCCGCGCGCGGAAATCTCCCAACGATAACGGAAAAAATTGGAAGAGGAGGAGAGAAAGCAACTATACCGCGAGCGTTCTTTTTCGTGCTTTCGGTAGCGTTTAATCTCCGTGATTGCATATCCCCCCGTGTCCGGTATGAAAGAATACTTTCGTTCATCCATTGCGCGATGCGTGAGGCCCGGCAAGGTGCAAACCTCATACACCTGGATCGTTACACCGTGAATCAGCGATTGCTTTTACGAAGCCAGGGATATTGAAATGGGGCTGGGACGGAGGGACGTCGAAGAGTCGATTTACGAAGATGAGGCGCGCACAGCTTAACTCGCGTTCTTCACTTCTACCTCTCCACCGTCGTTTCCTCCCTCGCCTCTTCCTTCCATCTCGGTGACGACCCCCGGTATGCCGTTCCAGAGGTATGTCGATGATTATCGGGATGAAACGTAATTTTTGTATTCCTGCGTTATGCAGATTTCTCGTCTCATGACATTCCACGTCCGACGATCTTGATGCGCAACGGTTCCCAGTTTAAATTTGGGAAACCGTTTATCGTGTATTAATAAATTCGCACCCTTATCGTGTGTAATCGATACTATGGACCGCGTGGTCCAGTTTTAATGATTGTTGCGGATGGTAGATAATGGAACGCAATCATAAAGCGTCCATTTTGGCAGAACATTGTTGACAATAGTGTTAATCCGGTTTTCCTTTTCCGCCCCCTCGCGAATCTTAGTCAGTGATCTTATGATGCGGTAACGAGAAGCCAGAGCGATTACATCATAACGACATCAACTTCTGTTCTTTCCAGACAACGGGACTCATATTTCTGCAAAAAAAAATGTTCAGATTCTCACCCGAGTACCATCCAGGTATCGCTCTATCTTTGTTATTTATTAACAATATATTATAGGATCGTATATGTGCGTGATAACACAAAATATAGAAATCAAAACCTTAAACGGTCCAGCTGGATCTTAATGCTTGTATGATTCTTATATGAATTTATATACTACGTATGTAGTCTCTAGAGTAATTATTTATTAACGTTAAACAAGGATGACATGACACTCCGTGTCTGAACACGAGTTAAAGTACGTTCCATTTCACGCATGATGTGCATAATACTGCATCATTTATTCTTATTTACATTTGGTGAACAACCTCTAGCGTTGTATCTCAATCAAAAGTGGGGCAATATTTGAAATACAATACGTATTTAAATAAATACATTTTTATTTTATTGAGAGTATTTTGTATTTGAATATATTATATTTTTAAGAGTATTTTGTATTTGAATATATTTTTAAGAGTATTTTGTATTTAAATACAATTTTTTTGAGTATTTTGTATGTTGTATTTAAATACAATTTTTTGAGTATTATTTTGCCCACTCCTGGCTTGACTATAACTTTGCTGAACCACGCTATTTTTGTTCCATCTTTGCGCGGAAGTGTAATATCGAGACACGTGTATTCTTTTGGAACATTCTCATAGTCTGATCGAGATTTCGTTGTCAATTGTCGACTCCTCCTTTATGAACACGCTCGTCGCTATTCCATTCATTACTTCCCGTACTGATCTTATCCCGTCGTCTTCATTGAATCTATTCACCCGAATTAATAAGGGCCGTGACGAACCAATCTAAATTTTATTCTATCGCTGTGACATCGCTACATTTTCACATCCAAGTCGCGCCATTGTGGATGACGTTGCAACATTGAATCCTACGGTGATCGAAGATGAGCCTTTGAATTGTAGAGACGCAAATAATCTACGTGCAAGTCTGATATTCTCTTTTTGCTCAAAAATAAAACTGTAATATAGAAAGAGATGACGAATCGTTAAACTCGACTTATTTTATTTAATCGTACCTTATATGGTCATTCTTGCAATCGGATCTTGAATATATAACGCACGTGAGACATTGCGATATATCTCAATTATTGCACAACAGTTGCATCTCGTAAAAAATAATCGTATGAGTGATATGACATACCGGTATTCATGACAGTATTTCACGACAAGTAAAGTGTCCTGTTCCGCTTCGTTCCGTCACAATGGCGCATCAATGAACGGCATGAGCGGATCTGCAGGGTCCTTAATAGCCTTTGGGGTCCAGGAAGCAAATGAGATGAGCCCCCTTATCTCACACGGACCGGTATTTGTCCAGAGTGGAGCGAGCCGATCGATCGTAATTGAATCTCTGCGCTCGTTCCGCCCCCTTTATCTTCCCCTCCTCTGTTTCCCTTCCTCACCCCACGAATCTCGGCGAGAAGAGAGCTTCAGAAGTTCATTCTACAGTCATGCCAGGGTACGGCCGCCCTTTCCATCGATGTACGTTCCTTTTGATCTCGCCTCACTGGCCACCACGTGACTTTATTCTCTCGCCTCGGCAGCATACATTTTTCCATACACATTGAAGACGGAAGGTTGGCATGGCCCTGGATGCGGCCGTTTGGAGCACGTCTGTAGAATTCGCGGAAGGAGCAGAAAAGAGAACGCGTGAAGGGGTCGTCGCGGTTATAGGACCGTAATCAGACACAACATTGAGCCCGTTTCAAGCAGAGGTATCGGGGAATGGGAAGAGGTCCGACGAGGAATAGAGAGGAGAAAAAGAGAGAGAGGAAGGAGCTACAGAACTTTCAGTGTCGATGGCCGAGGTCATCGCGCTTTTTAAGCTGCTATTACGTCTACCGTGACTACCAGCATGGTCGAAGTTGGTAATGCTAACGCGCGTCGTTGCGATCGCAGTCGCTTTCTTATGAATCCTTTAATGGTTTTCTCGCTCATCAATGAGATATGTAAATGAGAATTGGGTCCCGGGATCCTATACAGTAATCTTGATACTAACGCGTCGCATGATGCGATCGACAAAGATACATCCTTCAATCGGTCTTTGATGGCACGTAAACGCGAACCGGCGACTTATTGACGAGAGTATTAAAATTTCACAAGTCGCTCGATAATTCGAGAACGCGACTATTTCGGATACAGGCGCAATAACAATGATAAAAACTAATTTCGATGCGAACGGCATCGTTTTCATAACGATTATCGTTGGAGTCCGTCCTCATCGTCACTCGGAAGATCGTTATTTTGTTGAAGCTCTATACAAACGATCGTCGGAATATGTAAGAAGAACATTCGTTATTCTCTTCGGCCGAAGATCCGCACTGGAGGCTAAATCAATTAATTTCATTTGCTTGAACGTGAGCCATGGTGTAACTCGAGGTTTCATCCGCGATGATTGTGACGTTATAAATTGCGTGGCGCGGCCGCGTTCATTCTCAAAAGGTTGACCCGACGATTAGTGGTACTAAACCGTGGCTTTGCCGTACAATCAACAGCTATTTGTTACTACGATAATTGCGGACTGTCGGGACGCGGTTCATTTTGTCTACAAATGGACCGCTGAAAATCGGGTTCTCTGGCACGTACTCGAGGTATTACAATTGATTGCGCGATATTTATGTAGGAATTTCAAGCATAATAAGCTGAATGTTGTGAAAAATTTTGATATTCTAGCAACCAGTTTGAACATCCTATATAATTATTTTGATGGTCCAACAAAATTATTTTCAGATCTGTAGATGTCTAGCTAGAAATTTAGATACTTGGACAATATTATCCTTTCCATGTATGAATAAAATCATAGATTTTATTTCCAAAGTCGGAGAAAGTTAAATTGCTTAAATATTCAAATTTATTAACGTCTTTTAAACGTCGGTTATTATACGAACTTGACTTTTTGCGAGCAGCGTGTACAGAGTGCCGGCAAAATCCTTAACGAGTTAACAAGTCTGTTTTGCTGGATGACCATAAGCGCGACGTGCTACGCGCTTTTTTTCTTCTTTCCGGTTCTTCTCCTCGCGTACCGCGGGATCATCGTCGAGGGATCAAACCGGATCGATGAACGAGCTCATTGTTGCCGAGGCTCGAAAACGTGAGATGCTACGCCGAAACGTCACGGGTGTAAAGACGAACACCTCGAGTACCTCGAGTCGAAGGCACGCGTGGCACGTGTGACATGGACGAACGAACCAACGAATGACGATCGTGTCCTCGTCCGTTGTGGCCTCGTGTCGCAACGTGAGGTAAGTTCAAGTTGGCGACGAGAGAACGCACGATGATGTAAGTACAGAGGATGTGGAGCTATGCGCTCAGTCATCGTCGCGCTCTCGCTTGACTTGACGGCGCGACCGCGGATGACATCGTGTGTGCTCGCACACGTCCGCACAGACAACTTACTGTCCTCATGCCCCGGCAATCCCATGCGAATCTCCTGTGAGATGCGCGTCTCGATTCAGCGAGACGACTTGCACCGCGGCCATTCGTCCTGCTAAAGTCGTTAGGGCCGTTGCACCCTGCGGTAGATATAAAATCGTTGTCGCCGATGAAGGAACGTGGAATGCATTCTCTACCGCATCTGTTAACTGAACGTTTTCTAATCGTTCAAAAACATCATCCTTGATAGAATTGCTATCCATTCTCTTTTCCCCAGACACCGTTCTCTTATTTGGAGTACACACAGAAAAATATTATTCTGTTGCTAAAAAAATTATTCGATTTATTTTCATCTTTTTAAATGACGATTATCTTTAATAAAGAGTATTTTCTTGATAATAATTTTGAAATATACTTATAAATTTTAAAAAAATTTATTATCATGTCATTCATTATTCAAAAAACGAGAATTATTTTTTTTTTAAGAGTTATAAAATTGATTGAAGAAGCGACTTTGTAATATAATAAGCAAATCGAATTTGTTTTGCTTTAATAATCTTGATTGAAATATCAAATTCATTAGGATTTAGAATTAATTTGAATTATTTTATTTTGAATAAATTTGATGAACTTATGATAGATTTGTGAGTATACAAATTTTTGAAATACTTGAAACAAATAATTATTAGTTGTGTATTTAAAGAAATCCTGATTTGAACGTCATTTTTTCTTGAATTTGAACATAATTTCTTTAAATCAAATAAATTTTATTTGATTTAAAAAAAATAATGTTTAAATCAAAGAAATTTTTTCAAATCATAGAAATTTTTTTTTAACCGTATAGCAAAGAAAATTTCTTTAAATCGAAGCTTTTTCTCTGGGTGTACGTGACTTTAATTTAATTTGCGGGTATATTTGTAATTTTTTATTTGCGTATTTCTACACGTATTTTCAAGGTATTTTTTTTTCTTAATATATATATTAATATTAAATTCCTGATGTTAACATTAAACAGCACGTCGTTTAATTTCTTTCAAGATTATCGCTACTGACGTCAGAGAAAACTGGTCAGTGAAAACGATTTCTATCTTCGTGCAAAACGTTCATACGCGTCACAACATTGAAGTCGCCCGGTCGGAGCACCCTTGGCTCGAGCAAAACATTCCATTCTGAAGTAACTACGCGTCGGAGGAACACGGGCCTGTGGCCTGTGTTCGAGGAGAGAACCCGACAGTTCGTTTCGCGATGCATGAAATGATTCGCGCCGATTCGTTCGCCGCGCTCGGCATATATACGGCTCGCTATTACGGTATGCACGTACGTACACGCGTATCGGACGCTCGCGCTGGTACCCTGTTAGGTAACCTCGACGGGTGGTTCGCAATTCGCGTTTAAGTCGCGGCAACAGGTAATCCCGTGTACGCCACGGACACTAAGTAGATACGCGCTCTTATCCAATAGCCGTAATACTGGAGTGACTCGCCGCGTCGGTGATCACGCGCTCGCCGCTCGGCTCGCAACGCTCGAGCGAGCGCGTAAACTCCCGGCGAGAGTATCGTATACACGCGTGCTGCTATCATTGACGAATGAGTCACTAGACGGATCACTTTCGACGCTTTCGTTGCTGCGAATGGTACTTGGCAAAATCAAAGATGTTGTTCATTCATTCTCACGACAGAGCAAAGCACATCACACATGAATGTTATATTGTTAAAAATAACATGTTAATTTTACTTAAATTAACTTAAAGACCACTATATGTCTTTAAGTTAAAATTAACATGCAAAATTAACAACAACACACATTATTTTTAACAGTTAATAAGATTTTTTTTTAATTGGCAGAATTGTTACAAAATTCAAAGAAGTGAAGGAAATCAAGGAAGTGTCAGGGAAATTGAAAAGTCGGAGAGAGGAAATCAAAATTCTTGTTCTTTAAAAGAAGTTCTGTGTCTCTTTTAAAGAAGTTTGAAACGTATATCATACCTACATATGACGTAATCTTTAGAATATAATTTAATAACTAAATGCAAAGCAGTGTCGACAACATTAATAGTAATTTACATTGTTATGCTAACTTACTCTTGTAATAAAGTATTTAACGGTTCCGAAATTAGAATGAAAATACAAAAAATTTCAAAATATTATTGAGAAAGTCAATGAAAATCATGACTTTTATCGGGGAAAAGTTACACTGAAAGAAATTTTGTTCATTTTTGATCCATGAATGATCGTTAATCAATGTACAGGGTTGGCCATATTCGACGGAAAGATCTGGCAACACTGTAACTTTTGACAGAGATGTTAGATCGAGTAACGACGTTTCCCATGATTGAAAAAAAAAACATCTTTCCGTCGAATATGGCCAACCCTGTATTTACAGTTTTGATTCAGTGTATGGAATTTTAGGCTGAGGAATTTATGGTAACTCTGGGTTTTATTACATGCAATGCACGATATTCTTTAAAAATCTTTGTAGTGGAATCCAACTTTAAAGAGCGGAACTAACTTTTAAAAATTGATTCTTGAACACTCTATTTCAATACTAATTCAATTGTGAATTTTTATCACTCTTTAGAATTAGATTCCATTCCAAGGATTTTAGAGAATACCAATACGATTGAGCTTCATGCTGCTCGCGACAGATGTAGCTTATATTAATATCCGGAACTGATCCTGGGACAATCCCAGTACACCTATCGCATCAGATTGATACGTGTGTAAAATTGATACAAGTATCCGACACCTCGCGCGAGCGATATCAGTGCCATCGCTATTTCTATCTACTATTACGAGATTTACGAGCGTACAAAAAGAAGATGAGACGAGTGTGCTCGATAAGCGACTCTGACACCGGCATTGGAAAGGGAGCTCTCGGTAGCGCGTGAGACGGCATGAGTTAATCGCGTGCGTGCCAGCGCACTGCGAAAACCCAAGCAAGCGATTTATACCTTCCGATCGGCGCGGAGCGTCTAGGGAATAATTAAAGGAAGCGAACGACCGCGTGTGTGCCGGCAAACTGCCATGGCAAACTCGCCAGTTTGAATCGTTCTTACTCATAGTCGCGATTCGTAAACGACTTGAACCTTAATTGCACGCGATTAGAATCTCGCGCGTACTTGTTCCGCGATTTCTGCAGACGGTGGACTCTTCGGTTGTCCTCGTTCTTCCGCGTTCTTCTTAGCTCCAACGAATCGGGACAAACGAGTTACATATTTTTCTTTTACGATTTGTATTTGTGCATATAAACGAGGAATAAGAATGAAAAATGATAATTAACACAGGTGAACGCTCCGAGTGAATAGCTTTTACTTAGTTACTTCACAGTCGTAATTGCGTTTTGTAACCGCGGTTGTAACTGGTCGTGTAATAACTTTAAATACGCGGCGTACAACACGTCATCCTAGCGATGATAAACAAGACATTTACGTCGCTCGAACCGCGAATGGCTTCGCGAATCGTAATTCTAAGCGCCTGCGAGATTTCGTATCTGCTCGCATTGCGCAAGCATTCTCGGGCTTGGTAAAAATGATCCGCGGTTTCTGTTCCTCGTAAAACCGCGCATCCACATCTATCCATCCGCCCATTATTAACCATTACGCTATCTCGGACGACCATCTTTACGCTGCCGGATCGAGCGTGGTGTATTCACCTGAACTTTCGGAAGTCTATATCGATATTACATGCGCAGACGTGTATCAGCACAACACCCCCTCTTGCGTCGCAACTCGTCAAACTCCGCTCGGCTCGGCTCAGCTCGGCCTGGCCAACAGGCCGTCGTCCTGCGTCTTCCCTCGAAAATTGCCCGCCATATTTTTACCATATTACTTCATTTTTAAGCCACCTCCCATTCCCGGGACTCGTTGCCACCACCATAACCCGCTCCTTTTCTCTCGTCCGCCTTTCCCGCCTCGACGCGATTTTCAGCGATGCCTTCCCTCTTTTTTTGTCCTTTTCTCTCTTGTCCCTGCTCATTCTCCATCTCCGTTCGTTCGTACTCTGCCTTCGTTTCCCCTTCCGTTTCATCATCACCCCCTTTCCTCATTCCTCTTCCCTCGTCACCGACGTTCGTTTCATGGTGCAGCCTCACCGCAGAGCCGCGATCTCGTGCACCGCCATTTTATCTGCGTATCGTTCGCAAGGCGATCTCGTACTCTTCTTTTGTTGCTTTTTTCTTCCTTTCCCATTGCCCTCCCGCTTCTCTTTCTTCTCGGCGTATATTCTCACATCTCCTGCTGACTCTCTTCCGTTGCTATCATTTTCTCTCTCCTTTCCATGAAAATTATTCACCTACATCCCTATTCCAATAGTACTCCCGGGCCATGCTTGCAACAAACACCGTACCCGCTATCAGCCCGATAATGACTGTTACCAGTTGATGCGCGTATGTATACTCGTGCGAATACACGCGGTATATACGTGAGTACTCGACTACTCGCGGCAGTCTCAAGCCGAATACGAAATCGACGACGCGATCAGCTGGAACTCATGGCGAGGAAGGATATGCTTTCGCAGCCGAGCCACCACAAGATGCGAGATGCACTTTTTGCGTCAATATTTGGAACGATTTTGAAATAATGATCGGCATTTTCAGACCGGGAGATGCGCGCGGGATATCGAGGGTGTTGGAACGGCTGCGATCCGAGAGAGAAAGAGCAGTTGAGAGAAAGAAGAGGTAAAAGAGATGGAGAAGGAGGAGAATATAGAAATGAAGGAGAGAAGAGAAAGTAGAAGAGGAAGGAGGAACGGACTGCCTCTACGGGCAACTTAATGAGATCACGCGTAACCGAAAATTGTCTGACGTACCGATTTTATTGGAACGTCCGTCGGCCCCGCAAAAATGGTGCCCGTGGGCCGAACTGGTAGCGCACAATGTAGACGTCCATGATGATGTCCAGGATGATATCCCTCCCCGGCGCGATGTGAAGGGATCTGCCGCGTAGTACCGGGACCGGTGCGCGTTAATAATACACATTCGCGGTACGTACGCTCCTCGTGATCGCCGTTGTCATGACGTAGTCCCGATGAGTCCAGCTCGACCTGATGAGATGGCCGCTAACCGAAAATCAGTGTACGGCGGCACTGTTGATGGTAGTCGAGGGGAATACATTGTACGAGCGAGAATGGTCCCGCGCCGAGTTAATTGGAAGTTCACGGACGTTTCAACGTGGTAATGATAGCGTTTGTACCGATCCCTCATTCACGTCCAAGTCGAATCCCTGGTTGTACAATCGAAAGTCGTTTCAGCCGTTACTCACCGCTTTCTTTTTCCCACTTTGTTGCAATCTTTTCGCAAGAATGGGTAATCCCGCTTACGTTCGCCTCGTGACGCGTCGTACGGTAGAGGAGATTGGATCCCACACTGTACTGCACACATATTGCGGTAATAACATTCCCACGTTGCTTCTTTTTCGCGCGTCGACACGAGAAGAATTGCAACTTCCCGTCCTTTTACTTGATTCTTCGATAAATTATCTTACAGATACCATATAATATATCAATATACTATCTACCTAGATTTCCATCAGTTTATAAACTTTAACCTTTCATGCAAATCTTTGATGCCTCATCGTGCACAATTAAAGGAAATTCTCAATCCGCCACGCGTGCAACCGCAGTGATCATTATTTACATATTACTTCTGCGCAAGAAGTAATGCATTAAGGTCTTTACATTTTCTTTTCCATACTTTGCTGATGCATCCATAACATTGTTACATCGCGATAATAATAGCACTCGCTTAGCAGCCCATCCTTCGCGATCGTCCTTGTCACGTGGTGTCTCGCAACAAGCAGTGTTCTGTCTCGGCAAGTCTCAGCTTGATACGATCGGAAGAGAGCGACGATGTTGTACTTACAGGTCGGTCTGTCCTCTCAATGGTCACGTTAGTGGCAGTGGCAGACCCCTGCGAAGTGGACAGGACTGTGACAACGGTCTTTATGTAAAGATCTGACTTGCTTGCGGCAGTAATTGATAACTTGTCCCGCCATTAACGGCTGTTACAATGGCGGGCAGGTTACACGTCGCGTCGACCGACAATTTGTTAGCATGCATCCAAGCGATCGGAAGAGATCGGTCCTCTCGTCTCCGCGAATCAGGTTTAGGTCTCTTTGCTTTGAGATCGCAATTCTGTTATCCGACGGTTGACGAGGAAGTCGCGACGGCTGTTGTCGTATCCATTGTCCTTTCCAAGGAAAGATAGCCGTCTGTCCCCCGTGTGGATGTGTTCACCGATTCGCGATCTCTCGATCGCGTCGCGAGATGAAATCGTAAGGTCAACGCGGTACGCAACAAGATATTTGCATGCATGCGCGATTGATAGTCCTGTAACGTCAGCATGCTTATTTGTCGCGCGTGATTGCGGTGAAAGCCGCAGAAACATCGCCGGATGGCGAGATACCGTCGTCGTCGTTCGCGATTACCGACTGGAAAAATGCTTGTGACGTTTTACGACTGCTTTATTATAGCGGCAGCTTTCGTAAATGCTGCGAGAGCGAGTCGTCCCCGATCCGCTCATTTACTTGGATCCCTTTATGCACTAAGTCAAAGTTGTCATTAACAATTAATTGTTCAGTCCTGGTCTCGTGTGATTCTGCAATCTGCGAACATGACGTGAATACATTGATGATAAACACACTATAAGTCCAAGTGTGTGTGTGAAAAGTGGCTTCAATATATATGCGTGTGATTAGTTTCCCATGTAAAAATAACATTGCATACAAATACAGATTTACACATGTAAGTGTGTAGTGCACTGCCATTTTTACACGGAAAACTAAATACATATATCGAAGTAATTTTTTTATACACTTGGATTTGTAGTGCATACACGCCAACAGATAGTTATCGTTCCACAATATTCGAGCCACTCTATTCGTTTGCTATCCACATTCATTTTCACGCGCAGCGTTCTGTAATTTTGTTCTGATGACTCTCCGCGCTCTTGGCTTCGTCATAGCTTGAAGGGTGCCGATTACGCGCTCGCAGTCGATACGAAAGCAAAGAAGTACTCGGAGGATCGCAACGATCTTCGTCAGAAATCAAGTGGAAAGAATGATACTCTTCCTACAATGGAATCGAACCACAAGTACCGCAATGGCGACTGGTAAGAGATATACTGCGAAAAAAGAGAGACATCGGTTAGCCGGAGGTGAACGAGGACCTTTGTCGCGTTGTCTTTTTGCGACCCGGTCTTTTTTCACGGTCACACGGCGGCCGTTGGGACGTATATGCGAAGAGATCGTCGTAGCCATCGGGCGCGTTCGAGCATAGCGTAATTGTTTCGAAACGTATTACCGAGGTTCGGCGAATTTTATTTTCTCTCTCTTGCCCAGTTGGCCAGCTATATCTTTCCGGTTGACTTGCCGCTACGCGATCGGGTTCGCTTAAATAACGACAGAATCGACAGGCGCATATTTCGATAAATATAACAGAAGAAGAGAAAGATTTTTGCTTCCAGCTATTGTCCTCGATGTATAATAACGGGTTTAATATAATGACTTAACGATTTTGTGAGCGGAGCTCGAAAAGGGCTTGACGATCGGGACAAAGTTGACCAGAATGTGAAACGCAGTTGTGAGAGATTTTTCATGACTTCTTGTAGTCGCGCTTATACAGTAACGATAAAGAAAAAAAAAATTTATTACATATAATTCGAACCTCAACGAGATAATATTTCGACAGCTCGTAAGGAGCATGTATAGAGAACACCCGCGGCAGAATGATGGCACGTATACGCGCGACGATGTAACGCAGGGATCGATCATAACTATGAGCAAGTTTTAATCATCGTACCGCGGCTACCTCGGCGTGTCTACTACCGTAAGATTGGCCCCCGGCGAGATCGTATTATTTATGCCTCCGTCCAGCCAAATGTATACTCAGCGCTTGTATACGCTCTCGCGCGTATGCTCATTGGCCCTTACACACACACATACACACAAACACTCTCTCTCTCTCTCTCTCTCTCTCTCTCTCTCTCTCTCTCTCTCTCTCTCTCTCTCTCTCTCTCTCTCTCTCTCTCTCTCCTTTTCTCGCTCTCTTTTCCTGCACAAGCAACATCGGAAGCCCACGGACGAAATGCGCGAGAGACGGTAATATACATAATGGCAGGTTATGTGCGAAGTAATCATAAGCCCGACTACGAAATTTGCGCGAATGCGTCCTTCGGCGCTCAAGAGCTCTCGAGAGAGAGGCGAGAGAGCTACCTAAATACGAGTATTCGCGCTTTTTCTACAGCCGTCGATATGATCATGTTAAGATCGAAAACATCTCGGTGAGAGATGAAACGGCGGCTCGTGGCTTCTTTCCGCGTTTAATTGTCTTGGCTGAAAAAGAATACGCTTCGCGACATTAGCATGAGTATCTTTGGAATGAAGAATCGACGTAAGGGGAGGATACATCACTTACGTTGACTATGATTTATACGGAAAGAACAATTTTGCTGGAGTATTTGAAAACTTAGCTAGATATAGATCAGAAAATAATTCTGTTGGACCATCAAAATAATTATGTAGGAATCTCGAGCATAATGAGCATTGCTGCAAAAAGTTTCAATATTTTAACAATTTGAGTAGCCTTATATAATTATTTTGATTCAACAAAAATTATTTTCTGTGTCTAATATAACTAAATTCAACAAAATCTTTCTTTGTGTACCACCTCTTATTCAGGTATTAACATAATAGTCATTGTTAGGTACGGATTTTGTCTTGATATGTGCTTCATACAATGAAATGTGTTTTATACGTTTATTGTCAATCTCATCAATTAAACGTCAATCTCGTACTATAATACATTTTTATATTCGATGCTGTTATATTTATTCTACATTTATAATGACCAACATGATTTCACTAAGCAAGTGAACATAGAAATATGTGTAGAAAATTAACTGTAACATTCTAAAATCCCTAATACTTATATCGTTTGTTGTTTTGAAGCTCTTTGACGAAGTTCTCGTCGTTGTGTCGATCGTGTTGATGGGGAGATTTCGGTTATTCAGTATCGCGCAACACAGGCGTAACGCTATGTGGGGGTAACGATCGAGTTGGGTATGGGGTACAACAACCGTACGACAGCAGCAATCTCCCGTGGGTAAGACTTGGAACGCCGAAGAAAGCAGAGGTAGGTAGGCAGGCAGGCAAGCACGCAGTGGTAGTCCTCGGTGCTGCCTGAACTGCCGTACCATATTATTAAGGCGGCCAACCGGTGTGACGCTCCACCATCTCAGGAGCCAATGGGACTGCGTCTCATCGCGGCAGGAATGCGTCCACTCCTTCCCACCGCAACTCTTTCTTTCGCCCTTCGCGAAAAGCAGTCCCCACCGTTTCCGGCACGCTCGACGAATTCCCTTCTCGTGGCGAAATCGATCGCCGATTACCTTATCTCGACCACCCGCCCCTCCCGACGTGATTCCCGAACCTTATTAACTCTCAAATCGCGCGACTTCCGCTCCCTTGATCGCCCCGACCGACAAGCCACCAGGAATTCGCAAACACCTTCATTCACGTCAGCTTTTCTCTATCAAAGTGCTTGTCAATCATTATAAAGGCATTCTCATTTTTTGTTACGTCCTCCCCTGAATGAGTTCGAAATAAACTGGTTCAGATCCAGCGAACACAGTTAATTTTCATTTGATTCCTTTCTATAAAAAAATCTGTAATATAATTTTTTTTATATCGAATTAAAATGTATAAATGAAGTGAATTAATTGAAGGAAGGGAGGGAATATAAGAATATACATTGTTTGCAGTAATATTGAAGCGAGAATATGCGATAATTATAACAAGTATTATCTACTCCAGTATTATTACGATATAAGTCTTTATAAGATAAAAGACAGGTAATTATCTCGGGCATACATGTCGCGTCAGTGTATTCGAATTTGATACGCGCCTTCATCTCATTGCCCGAAAGAGAACCGATCGTTCTTTTTAGTGCTCTTCCGTGTACTTCGCGGTGAGAAAAAATCGTGGAGTCTCTCAATTAACCGACGAAATGCTCTAAGATTAAAGCGCCCGGAGGTTAATGCGATACCTCCGCAAATAAGTTCCGAGGACTAATTTTCGGGAGAATATTGGTCTTGCTCAGAAAGAGACGGATACCTGGAATCCATCGTTTCCTTCGAACCTGGATTATCACTACTCTCGATTAGTCAGGGTGGCTGAACTCGCTCCACCTGACGAACCAGCCCGTTCGCCTCTTCCAATCACGATCTTAATAACCGCGCACAGCCGAAAAGAGGACGAAGACAACGAAGACAACGACGACGACAACGACGACGATAACGACGAGGACGATGACGATGAGGACGGGAGAAGACTGGCAAAGTTGGCGAAGAAGAAGCAGAAGAAGAAGCAGAAGAAGAAGAAGAAGAAGAAAGAGAAGACGAATAAAAGAGGATAGGGATCTTCCATGGCATCCAAGGCGCGTAATAACAACGACCAGAGCCCTCCCTCTCCTGATCTCCGTAGACAATTTACGAGGGCAAAGTGGGTCATAAATGTAATTACGGCTAAATTATGATTATAGAGCTACCCCTTTGAGGACTGATTCGTCTGTGTCTGTGTTCGCTGAGAGAAGGGCGGCAGGCACGATACTTCCGACAAGAGTCTCCTTTCTTCGAATGTCGTACGAATCGCGTGTTCGATTGTTCTTTATTACGGGAGAAGAAGAATAATCTCTCGATAACCGTCGATGATGACTTGCAATTGTACGCAGCTTCTTTTCTCGTCAGTGTCGCGTTGATCGATGTAAATGCGTTAGTTGCCCGCACAAAAACTGTCGGGTTATACTTATAAGTGGACTCACTTCGAGGCTCGCCCTTTGTACTCGAGTCTTGTTAATCGATATATACACGTCACGTACGTGAAGCCCTCGATGGAGATTGAAAGGCGAGGAAGGAGGAGGAGAAAGAGGAGGCGCCGTATACGCCGCGGAGAGCACAAGGATCCTTATTAAAAATAATTCCCATGCGAGAGCGCGGGACCCTCCCCAAAACCCACCCACCTCTTCCCCGTTCGATTCTCCGTCAATTAAGAGGGGCCCCTTCGATTCGCCGTTGCGTTGGATCCAATTGGAAATAAAGATCATCCTGGCGCGCCCGGCGCTTTCCAACGCTTTCGCGAGCTTTCGTAATCATAGAGTTTCGCGATATGCTTATTAAATCAGCCCGATCGTCGGGGGCAGTTGTACTAAGGCACAATCTTGGGGGTCTTTCTTGGTTTCTCTCTTCCTTGCCACTATCCGCCATCTCTCTTCCATCTGGAGAACTGTATTTGGTTCCATGTTGATTCACGGTCATTACGTATCGCGCTCACGAACGCATACGAGACATCGATTACGAATCATCGTCTTCTGGCTTCGTCTATCTTCCGCGTTAGAGACACGTAATAAACGATAGGAGGTTGAAGCCGGTTGTCCGACGAATTCGTATGTGACATTCTACTGATTCTGAGTGACGTCGTTATTTACATCCTTTGAATTGGCCATTGAATCACTTCACGCGGCAAGCTATCTTTCTCATTGCATATCTTTACGAACTTATTTCCAATAATATTTTAGTGAAACTAATTACGTTAATAGATGGTCGGCTATATTATATTTAGTATATTTAAATGTGATAAAAATCAATAGATCAAGTAATTCTGTCATTCTTTTTTATTATATATCGTACAATTAGCGAACGTTTAAAAAAATTAATTCACACATGAAGCTATCTTGCACGCTTTACGTTTTGTTTCTCAATTAGTGTTCAATCTAAACGTTCCATCACCAAGGGTACATAGTAAGATCTCGTCTTCAGTCTGGCGTCTTCGCTACTGCAGGGCTCCATAGGTCAGGGTCGGGGGTCGAGCGTGATTTTCCTGGCCCACCGTGTGCTACATTCGCGGCCACACTTGGTTTCCTCCTAATAAATCGCTTCACCTATCCTTTGCACCCCTGCGAGCGTTCTTCGTTGGCGATAGATTCGGTGATGGAAAAGCTCTGAATTGAAGTTTACATGGATCATCCGTGAATTTTCGATAAGCCCCTCTCTCTCTCATCTTAATTTTACATATATAAATCAAGCTAAAAAAAATATATTTATATATATATATATATATATATAATTTTTACATTTATTTTTATCTGTAAAAGCGTTTGCTTTCAAATTAATTAATTTGTAATTACAACTATGCAATTCACCGATTCTTTAAACTTTTTGCTAATAAAAGATAAGAATTCAAGTAATTCTGAAAGACAAAAGATATATGTTGCTCGCCGGGAAATGATTTTGGAGACTCTTTCGGTGAAGAAGACCACCACGAAGACTCGGCATAAGATATGTCATCGCTACCGAAAACGTTAACGCGATGCTGTAGCTACACTACGAACGCAACAGGGGGTTCCGCGTTTGCTACCAGCCACCTTTTTATGATTATTTGTCGGTGTTATTGCCGCTTGACCCGCCATTAAACGGTTAAACGACTTGAGGTGAGAGAGAGAGAGAAAGAGAGAGAGTTCCGGCCGTGCTCTTTACGATAGTCAGGGACATTCGCTTCTGAGGGAGACTATAAGTCGATCGGCTGGGTCCTATCGCTCCTTATACCTAATTCATCCCACATCTTCGTTACCACATTGACTGACTGCAGGACATTCAAGACGTTTGTATTATATCGATAAATTCGTCACGGTCATTTCGATACATAATTTCTTCCTCTCTAAGTTCTTTTGTACTCTCTAAATCTAAATCAGTGAATAGTCACTAATTACTCAATGACATAATTACTCAATTGGCACTGATAATAATCAATGAAGTTCAACTAAAAAAGGAAGAATGTTTGAGCATTATATAACTAAAATACTGATATTTGCATCAATCTCAATTAATATCAATCTTCCAATATTTGTTGAATTTATAAGCACAAAACAAGGTTGGTTAGATCACATAATAAAGATTAGCTAGGTTAGGAATCTCACATTTAATTCATTGATTACTAGTGGAATACTTGGCATTGATATCAGTGATTCAGATTTAGAATAAGAAGTAAAAGGAACACATTAACTAGCAGATAGCATATCGCGTATACTGAAACAATCATCACTTTTCGGTTTTTGTAAGTGAAAAATGTGCAGTTATATTAAAAGTTATACTACTTTATATTATTTAACTCCGCTGACAATGTTGGACTTCGAAGGCACAGTTGATTTTTTTATTGTGAATTCTGATAAATAAACTTAAATCTGTAAAATTATATAAAATAAATAAAAATCCAATTTCTGCAATAATAAAAACTATTGTTATTACAGCTTTTAGTAAGAATTTTTTCAGATTTTTGTACAATTCAGAACAATATAAAAATTTGCACTGAAATTCGAAGACTCTATAGTTGCGGAAGAAGAGTGAAACTTTCAAATTGCCGACGAAGAGTTAATCTAATACGCAAATGAGCCATTTTGTTTTTTTCTCCTATTAAGAAGTGTGACTTGTCACGAGTCGTTCGTGACTCGATCCGCTAGTTCTCGTCCTCTTCGGTAACGTGTCAGCGCGCGAAATTACGAAAGCTCTTAACGCCGTCGTGGAATCGGCGATTCGTGTCGCGACCGCTCCCGGTTGTTGTCCTCTGCGTCGTGATGTCAAGACGGAGCGACAGAGACAACTACGCTGGACTCACCGCCTTAATTCCATTTATCGGTTCGCCATTTTTCGCGATCGCGGCATACATTAAGCCACCGTTGCAACACATAAGCCTCGCAGATGTACGGTTAGGCCTATGTTTCATTCATGAGCCATAAAGTTCCTGAGAATGATGGTGTGGACGCAGGGCTATGCGAAAGAACCGCTTCGATCGCTACTTCCTCGATCTCTCGCAAACGCAGGAGCGGACTTTACGTATGTATGCAGGCGACGTATATGCACGCGTGGAAACGAGTGCAACGGTAAGCAATGTTCCACCGTTTTCCAATTATTTCAAGAATTATCGACGCGTGTCACGGTGTAAAATAATGAAACCGGTGTGGGTGCGCCGAGAAATACTTCGCACACTTGCAGATGGTGATAACGATCGACCATAATCGTAAGTTATCGACAATAAACGGCTATTGAATTGGAATTAACCAGAGAAGTTACGATCGTTTATGCGGTGTCTAAGGACTGTGTAGTCACGCTTCGCTTTAGAATCTTACATCTTCCGTGAGATTATTAGACAGAAACAGCTGGATTTTACGTTAAGTACTTGCATAGATTCTGTTATTACGCAGGCAAAACGGCAAAACGGCAAAACATGACTTACACCATCATTCTGGCCAACGGCTCAATTACTATCTCGCCAGGCAGATGTATAATCGAGTATAACCACGGAAATAACCGCGTTGACTGTTCTTTTTTCATGGTAATGCGGTGATTTTCGTGTAAAAAGTCGCGCAACGCAACGGTGAGCGCGCGGCGAATGAGATTAGATGACGAGATGCCTGTCAGTGGCATTCGCCTTCGCGGAAGAGGGCCGAGTAATATTCGACGATACCGTCGCTTATTGTGGAAAACGACGGTATCCGGATACGGAAGATGTATTCGCAGGAGTTCTCTTCCCCGGTGGCTAACCGATGCGCGGTTTGTCTCATTTGCATTCACCCAGGAACTCGAGCGCGGTGGTTGCTGAGGAGCTCACTAGAGAAAGAGAATATGAGAGAGAAAGGACGAAACTTGTCCTACGTGTATTCGTTTGTAAGATCGGTGTTTTCCCCTCTCGCCGAACGCATCGCGTCTCGTCTCCTCATCTCCTCATGCTCTCACGAAGGCATCCTTTTATTCCGCGATATCCAACGTACGGTGTCTCCTTCCTCATTCCATCTGGAACGGTCTTTCCTGCACGGCGGGAACTGCGCAAGCCATTCTATCCAGTTTCTCTGTACACGGGTCGGGACCATTTCGCGGAGGTATCCTTTACACGTAAGCGCGAGAGATAATCCTAAGTAACCGATCCTGTCCGGTAGTACGTGTGACGTCGCTAATGGGCCTTATTGTTATTGTTAGCTGCCGCAGTACTCGCTGACGCTTTTTTCGCAACGTAACTTCTTTAGCACACCTATACAGGCGGAAAGGAGACGTGAAGACTCCTCTGGACCAGAAGAGCGAGGGATAAAGAGAGAGAGAAGAGAATAGGAGATGCGCGATGTAAGCCGGAACTTTATAACAACGCTTTATAGCTCTGAGTTCGTCGTTTCGAGTTACACGAGTTACTCGCACCGTGACCTATGACGCGGTTCCGGGACTATCCGCGAGTTCTCTTATCTCGCCACCTTTCCCGTTTTCGTGGCTTCTCTCGTAAATTCCGTTATGACGATCGTTTATTCGCTTCCGCGCTTACCGCTCGTCCAAGATCAATGATGAGATACGTGCCAAGTCCACGGAATTCCGTCGGGTTCCCCTTTTGATACTCTGGAGTCCTTGTTCTCGCGATATCTTCCATCGCGGTTAATAGAGGTGCGCTGACCATTGTTAAAGTAGGTATCGACAATGAAATCTATATGAAACAAGTTAATCGAATGAATGATGATCTATGATTACAGTTTTAATAGACCTTCTTTTATGTACATTTCCAATATATATCCTAAAAGAATTTGCAGTCGCCATATCCGGGATCATCATTCGTCCTTCGACATGAAAAAATTCCGCCGATACGGCTTCACGGTAGAAGTAATGCGTTAAGAGTCACGGCATTTCCAGGGTCGATCGGGGAAAGAATCCAAGGCAGATGGACGATGATGGTTGATAGTTCAAACGACCTCGGGGTTCGTATGAGTTTAAGGAAGACGCGTGCGGGGGAGGCGAGTGGAGGAACGCGAACGAGACGGAGAATCTTATCGAGATTTCTGACGGCCTTGCCCGTCGATTTATCATTCTCGCATAATAGACCCGCGCGGAGCGGATATTCCGGAGCTCACGAGGAGAAAAGATCATCGTTCTCCCACCCTCGGATCCTCCTCCGGCAGGAAGAATCCGCTAGAAAGGGTGGCGTTGAACGCCTCATCTTCGCAGCTCGTTCTTTCCTTCTTAAGAAATCCGATCCAATCTTCAGACTGGGATCAATGTAGAGCGCACAGAGCATTTGTCTACCGTCTACCCCTTAAACTTGTATTTCGCGACCGATCAGGGACTTGTTCGTCGCCCGACTTGTATGTTTCCCGCGGCCAGAAACTTGAACTTCTCTTTTCTCCTTTCCATCGAAGAGCCAAAGGCGAACCGGATACCGGAGCCATTCGCTGCTCGCGCGAGTCGGATCACCCTTGATCATCCGCGAGGAGTCGTGATGGACTGAGCCTTCGGGAATTTTTTTCGCGTTGTCGCGTATCTGATTACAATGGACGGCGAAAGAGAATTCGCTTCTATCGCGGAGTATCTCGTGCGATTACGAGTCCATAATTGTATCAATAATTATATCGATTGGTAATAAATTTATTATATTTATATATTATATTTTTTAAAGAATACATCGTAGAATTTTTATATAAGGAATTTAAATTTTCATGTAAAATTTGCCATAACTATTATATATTAAGCTATTTCAATCTGGCTCGTACATCTTGATAACGCCCGTTGAAGCTGGATGGTGAGGTGCTGATGGGAAAAGGAGTTTTATTACTCTTTTTCAACGTCCCATTGGGTCCAGCCTGGTTGCGAAAGTGACAGCGGCAAAAAGCTCGCCGTCCAGTTTAAAGGCGATAAATATCAGATGCAATATCAACGGGTGCGCACGGTATGCATCTCGCCGAATGGCCTTGCGGTCGACGGCCATCGCTCAACAAGATTCTTGATACGAACTCGGCTGAAAGTATAAATCGCAAGGAGCGCACCATAAAAAATGTATAACACGATCGAAACTTGATATTCCTCGAAATCTCGCCTTGGAAATAAATCATTTCCATTAAGTTTGACGTTGAGTCCACTGCGATAAATTCAATGACGGATGAGCGCGCGAAAAATTCACCGACCTTCTAGTTGCTCGCAAGAACAATTTCGATTCTACGTCTGCGTGTCCGCGATACGTACATATGAGCGAGAGGAGCACAACAGGCAAGGGACGAAAACGAAAAAGGTAGATGGAGAGGACGAGGATATTCCGGCTCGGATTCTTCGTAGCCTGGGGGTTTACCAGCAATGACATACTCACAAACTCAACATACGTAACTCCGCCGGTTATTTCTCCTTCCGCGCCCATCCGCCCCCTGTCCACCTCCACCCCGTCCTTCATGGAATGGCCATATTTTTTTGTGCCCCGCAATTATTCGTCTCAAATTACCGGTCCAGACTGTAGTCGCGGAAAACTTATAATGCTGCAACGCTCCGTACGAGGTGGAGTACCGATGTTGCCCGTCGGCGTAATAAAAAGGTCGCTTCAAATACAACCGTCGAATGTTCGGTCATAAGAGCCCGTACAGCGGCGCCGCATCAGACTGGAAGAAAAAAATATATATATATTCTTCGATACGCTGCTGAGTTTTGATGCTCGTTCTCGTGCGTGTTCATGCCGATTTACATTGAGTAACATGAAATTTTTGCAACAGCTAACCGTGCGCGCCAATATCAATTAAAGAGGCAGGTGGCTGGAAGAGACGCGATGGTTTCTCGTGAAGGTTGCATTATTCACATAGACAAAATATTATACGCAAGACGTATCTGGAATTAAAGCATTAGCAAACTAACTGAAAGATAAATATTTGATATATATATAATACTAGATTATTAAATTACAATCTATAATTTTGAATTATTATATTTTTTCGACTGTTGATTTGTTTGTTTGTTAGTAATGGCATCAGTTCCGCCGAGCAATTTCCCGACTTGCGATGCACGATCGAAGAGCGCGCAAAAAGCGGTTGGGGAGTGCCGCCAGGTCTTACATAATCTCTCAGGATATACCCCGACCGATCTTTTTTCTCGACTCCTCTTTCTCTTTCTCTCCGTTTTATTTCTTCTCTTGCCCTCTTTCCTGCATTCCGTATCTTTCCGTACTGTCTTTCTCTGCCTTCGTCTTAGGTCTCTTGCTATTCGCTTCTCCAAAGAGTGTCCCTCTCGCGCGGGCACACCGGAACCCCGTAATTTGCCCGACGACGCGTAAACTAAGCACTGTGGGAAGAAAGGACGCCGATCGGAATCGACCAAAATTATTCGAACGTTCTTGGGTCTCCGTCCACGCACACATACATGCGTATATGTTTTCGTAGATCGCAACTATGCGTATGTATGCGTCTTCTGTGACGGTGTATGTTTCGTAGAAACGTTTCCTCGAAGTAATCATCATTACATACCTTATCGCTGTTACGTAGCACATCCCGTTGTATAAGGGTGTCCCTTTTCAAGGCGCAAACGAGGACACAGCGTAGGTAGATAGAGAACTTCTCAAGAGTTGAACGGACAAAGGAACGGCGCAAACATTTCAAGAGAAAAAAATTATAGGACCGCTCGTTCTCGAATATCTTTCTTTCTTTCTCTTTCCCGCGAACCGTTATGAATAATTGGTTCTCTAGAACGCGATTTCTGGATTCCGCAGCGCGTTCCAATGCAAAGATATAAAATACAGGGCATTTCCGTAATCGCAGCGTGGTCATAATTGCTTTCGCGTTCCAGGGTCGAACCTTAAGCAGCCATTGTTTCCACGGCGCGATCGTTATACGATGGTGTGAATCGGTGAGAGCAATCGTGAACCATCGAGAGAAGATCGCGCCGTCAAGGGTACTTTTAAAATCAAGAGACTTCGAGCCATAAATACTTGAAGGGCGTGGAACCAATGTCTAACGGATTTTCATAGATTCTCATAAGGCTCTCTTTTTTCAAGCGAAGTAGCGACAGAGAGAGAGAGAGAGAGAGAGAGAGAGAGAGAGAGAGAGAGAGAAAATATAGATACAGCATTTATTAACATTCTGGGTAAGCTCTCTAAGAATGTACAAGCAAGAAATGTGAATAATGTAACGAAAAAATAAAGAAAATAAGACAAAAAGTGAATAATACAAAGAAAATAGAGGATATACAAAAAATAAAGAAAATAAAATAAAAAAAGAGAAATTAAAAACAAAAAACAAGTAAATAACAAATAAATAATATTGAAGTTATAGAAAACTGGAAATTAATTATAAGTGAAAACTGAAAACTGAAAACTAAGTAGTTTTTATTTAGTTTAAGTAGTTTTAAATGTAATGAACGTGTGCATTAAATTTTATGCAAATCTATATAAAATTTTATGGAAAGTACATTAAATTTCATGTACACAAATATACTTTTCAGTGACAAATACATTAAATTTAATGTAATGTCATGAAATTAAATTTAATTTGTGTTACTTAAAAAAAGTACATTAAATTTTATAATATTTTTAATTCTCTCTCTCTCTCTCTCTCTCTCTCTCTCTCTCTTTCTCTCTCTCTCTGCTTGTGTGTGTGTGTGTGTGTGTGTGTGTGTGTGTGTGTGTGTGTGTGTGTGTGTGTGTGTGTGTGTGTTCACATCTGAGAATTTCTCATTTCTTGATATATCATTCGTATGATATAAAATTTCGGCACCAGTCATTAATTGAGCTGTTTATTTTGGAAGTTGTATAACACACATCGATCAAGCGTTTACATTAAAATGCCTTATGTAAAGAAATCACGTATGCGCATAATTTGTTGAAAATATTTTGCAGCTGTCTGACCGGCAGGGACGTGAGTAACGTTTCTTAATCTTTGCAATACTCGCAAATGAGGAACGTCGTTTCGGCAGCATCTCTTCACTCACAGGTTTTGCTGCGCAGAACATTTATCTCCTTCACCGACAGCGGCGGAAGGAGTCTACGGATGGTGTACGAAGTAGCTCCTCTCTTTCGTGTTCATTGCGGCGAACGCATATTTGTGGATCATTTTTTCGACCACATGTAAAAATTTCAGTAAAATTACATGATGGACAGAAACATTATCGCATGATTCTGAGCACCCGATATGACCGTTATGGCAGAAAATAATATAATTCAATCAAGTTATTATTAGTATATTTCTTACCAATGATGACAAAATCGTGGCGTAATTATTTTAAGTAGTAGCGTTGTTGTGTGTATACATCAGAATGTCCATAAAAGCATCAAGTTGCAAAACTACGGTATGAAGTAACTCTCTCTCTCTCTCTTTCTCTCTCTTTCTGCCAGAGAATAAAAAAGGATTTCGCTGTTGGACAAAATTGCGTGAAACATGAAACGTTGTCTCATTTCTGCTTCTTTCCGTTATTCCGTTAATGATGTTGTAACGGTTGAGGGCCGATAATGAGATTATCATATGATAGTCCTGTACATTCGTTCCATGAAGATGATTAATTCTTCATATCCGCTAAAGAATATCTTCTTGATGTTGTATCGAACATGTTGCATTTCTCTCATACGATCGACAGATATACCATGCGCGATCGATCTCTAACACTCGATTGTACAGGCGAGGAATTAGTGTCGATCGGAGATAACCTCCGATTTCTATACGTTTGAATTATAGTTTTGTAACACGATGTGATAGTCCGGCACCGTTCTCACGCGTAACTCTTACTTCCAAAGAGTTTTACTCGAGAACGGGGGATATATGTACGTATACATAATGTTGCGCAATGTAGTTGGTTTACTAAATACCAATTTGAATATTGCAAATATTTCACGATATAAAGCGTATACCTAAGTTTTTACGATCATCTTAACGCAGATATGACGTGTTAATAGCGATTCGACGTACATTTAACTATCGTAACTTTTATAAGCTTACGATGTCGCGTTTGCCATGACGATCTCTCTTTCTGCTTGGATCATAAAATGTTTAAATTCTTTCGAATTCTTTCGAAGAAACTGTGAGTCACTTGATTACGTGCTCATTAACTTCTCCATATTATAGCTTTGGTGTGAAAGCGGCGGGATATAACGCATCGCCGTTTAAACCGCTGGCGACGTCGACCGGGTTAATATCGAGTTATAAATCGGATCGCCACAAGTGCTCTTTTTTCCAGAATAGCGTGTACTTTAATCTCAGGGTTAACGCGCTCAAACGATACGGACTAACTGGACGGTCGCGCAAAAAATCGCGCGAGTCGCGGCGATATAACCGGACGCTGCTCTCGCAGCTCGATTAAATCGCTCGTAGAGAAAGAGAAAGAGAGAGAGAGAGAGAGAGAGAGAGAGAGAGAGAGAGAGAGAGAGAGATTCGGCTCAGACTTTAATAATCGCATCGATTACGCGCCGGAATCGCAAAAACGAGCACGCGAAACGGCGTTCTTTAGTGGGTGAGAGAGACCAGGATCCCAGCTATATAGAGACACCGTATCGCAGCGGTGTCGGCTCCGTGAGAGCGCTTGTGAGCTCCAGTCGGTGTCTTCCCGTACTTTACGAGACAAGGAAATTAGTTAAATGTGTAATAATGCTCGACGGGGGGTGTTGGGCATTCGAGATCCCTTCCTCCTACGTCCGAACCCATCGCTTCGGCAATACTCACGTGTCCCTTCGTCTACCAGCTCCGTCTTGCCTTCCTTTTTTTCTTCCCCATTTGGATTCGTCGTTCCCTGTCTTGTCCCCGCTCCCACGTGCGCGATACCAAAAAGCCATACCACTGTCATCTTAGTCGACCACACGTGGTGAGCTAAGCTGTCTCTTTTAACGCTCGGTCAGGACACTAAGCCGGGAATCGTTTAGGCAGCTCGTTGAAGGTTGATAACAATATAACCTGGACATATCACGAAGCCCTCACGTGAACAGATCATCACACTTTTCCTCGGCGGAATCTTTATTTTGAAATCTTATCTCTTGCTGTGCGACGATTAAGTAGATATGGCGTATAATAGTCAGCCATACGTGCATGGGAATATATGTTTCTTTCTTCTTCTAGCCTCTTTTTGTCGCAGTTGGCATCACCGATGTCACGTGGGATAGTCGTTAAAAAAATCCTGCGAGTTTTACGAGTATGATGACCGAAGTAAGTTTCCACATTCTGGATTTTACGATGGAATTCGTCATCCGAAATTATGCGTCGCGTCCGCGAGAAAAAAATAAAGATACTTTTTACGGCTTTTTAAATGACATCCTTATCAGTTTAATCTGCATAATCGCATAACAAAATAGAAGACTGCCTCGCCTGCCGGTTTTTCATCACGTTCTCCTTGTACGTAGGATTCTTTTACACAACTATATTTTTAATCTATTAATAACGAAGGGATACATGTCGGCAAGCTAACAGTTAGCCTCATGAAAAGCGATACTATTCGATTACGAATAGTCATAATTAATTACGGCGCGTCGATTTATTAGGCTTTGGTTAATCACGATATTACAGAAATCGCGTGGTTTCCTCTACGCAATACAGAAATTAATTACAACATGTAGTTGTACTGACGTTATCAGTAATTATAATCAGGAGCAGAAATCTGTATTTTTAGAGTAACCAATATCAGTTAAACATGGATTATCTTGATTGATATAAAAAAAATAAAAAATAAAAAAAACTGGATTTGTCATCGGAAATTGCAGAAATACTTCAATCTTCCATTCGAATTTTTATACAGCCTGAGCAATAAATAACTTTACTATCGCGTCGTTATCGCAAAAAAAAAAGATTCTTCGTCGCAAAAATACAGAAAATATCTATAGACGGCCTTTGCATTTTTATATGGGCACGGAGCAATAAATAATTTTACTATCGCGTTATCTCTTAATGGACAACTGCTGTTCCATGAAACTGTTACGACACGATTAAACAGCTTGAATGTTTGATTTCTTGGAAAAAATATCCATTATAAATAGATATACAGTTGATATACATTTAAAAATTAATTCATAGCCTTGTTTATTCGCATTTGCAAGTGTCGCGAAGATAGAAGTGCATGACTCGTTTTACACGATATTTATCGGCCAGTGTAATTGAAACGTTCGTGCGCTGTGATATCCGAGCTTAACCGGCGTTCTTTTTTCTGTTTCAGGTAAGAGATGGACCTTTCATTGCCATATACGCAAAGTCGATCGTTCTGCTTCAAGATAAATCCTGCAAACTCGAAGGATATAAGATCGGGCTGTAAGGATTCTTTTTTAGTACGAAACTTACATATAACGATGTAACGTACTCTGTAAAAAATTGCCCAGAAGATTTTGCTTAAGGATGACCATCGTAGAGTAGTCTACAAAATTAATTATTTAAATTGTGAATCTTCTTATGTTGGCCAAACAAAAAGGAAATTAAAAATTCGTATAAAAGAACATAAGGCTGACATAAGAAAATCCACTTCCGAGATGTCAGTGGTTTCACGTCACCAGTTGAATGAGATGCATGAATTGGATTGGAATAACATAAGAATTTTAGACACAGAACAATCATTAATGAAAAGAAGAATTTCTGAAATGATATACATAAAAAGCCAAATAAGTGGTATCAATAAGCAAAGTGACACTGAAGGTTTGCCTGATGTTTATCTGCCTCTTCTTAAGAAAGATCTCTCTCACACTTAATAAATAATTCTAGAACTTTCTAAACTTTTGACTCATATATATAAATAGTGGTAAAATATATGATATGACAAATAACAACACACAATGTCACAACAAATTTCCATCTGTGCAAAGGATGTACTTGAGATTCATCATTATATTTTTTTGCTGTAAAACAGGTAATGATTCTATTCTTACATATTTCGATTAGAAGATATTAATAATACGCATATTTGTTAAATTAGAATCTGGAAATTCTCGTTCTACACTTTTCATGATATGACAATTGGCGGTGTAACATTATTGTACGAAGCATCTTCACATATGAAAGAACACATTTATATAATTATATTATACGATTGAATTTAATGTCAGCTATATGTAACTTTGCGTTTTAAGAATATTGTGAAATTACTGAGGATGGCCAGATTGTGGCCGAAACGTCTAATGTTTTAATTAATGATAATTAAATATCACAAACTATAATTTGTGCGGTGGTTTTTTATGCTTTTTTTTATACGTTAAGACAAAAGCTCAAGTTTTCTTATAGTCACATTGTCTAAATTTTCGAATAGAATATTATTTAAATTTTTAGCTGTATTAATTTTTCTAGCCACATTTCTCTGAATTTCTAACTGTAATTATCTGAATTTCTAACCGATTCAGATAACTACAGCTAGAAAATTCAGAAAAATGGCTAGAAATTAATACAATTATGGCTAAAATTTAGACAATATTCTGTTCAAAAATTCAGACAAAATAAAGACAGACAGAAAACTTCTTACAGTCAGGTTTTCTTACAGTCTGAATTTTACAGTATAATCGTGTCCGATTTCTTACAGTATAATCGTGTCGCGAAGAATTCGCGAAGGAGCAAAAAGGAAGAGAAAAAAGTTCATTGAATTACGTAAGAGTTAATGATTCGTTATGCAGATCATGCCGATCGAAATTGACATGGCATTATATATCGCATTTGTAAGATTACGACTTAAGAAATTGCTCTCGAACAGCAACCGTTAAGCTTAAGACACAATTGAAAAGTACAAGCAATAAAAACAGGAAATAACTCTCTATTTGCATGTTAGTTCTAATTTTTCATTATCATACACGTTAAATTTATACACTAAAGCAAAGTTAGCTAAGTTAGAAATTCCACATTTTATTCATTGATTATCAGTGACCATGATGTAAAAAGAAAGATGTCATTACACATAATGACGATAGCAGTACTGAAAACAATTAGTCAAATTTGATCAGGAATTCACTCTCCTACTGCGCATTCATAGATACATTTTTCTTTTTATATCATGCCAGTGACATAACCATAATATCTGGTATTCTAATAGATTGAAATCTGTTCGCCTATATTTTTCAATTGTGCATTAGGTTTTACCTTGATAATGCAATCAATCGACTCGCGAGTGGCTCTTCTTTCGTTAAATTATTGCATAATTAATTACGACTTGAACTTTTGATGCGGCTTGGTCAATTGATCGAATCTACAAAACTCCCGTAACTCTATCGATAAATAAGTAGTTCCGCAATAAGAACGGATGGATTATCAAACTATTGCCCCTTGCTCGCGGATCGTTCGTTGACTCTCAACACAATCGATCCTATCTCTAACTTTTCATTACGGTGCCTCGCGGGCCGCGATGAGATCAACGTTGCTGAGAAAAACGCGTGCGCTTATTGATAGACGACTCGAAATAACAATGAGCTCCAAGTCCTCCTCACATCACGATCCGTATTAAATTACCTCGGCTTTGTTTGTGGATCGTTCGTTAATCGCGAACGTACGCATACAGATAGTAAGCCGCACGCAATTAACGAACACGGACGAGGGGTCTATTTTTAGCGATCTGCATGCCGCTAATCATCATTCCCTTCTTTTGCAACGTGCAACGATCGCGACGTGCGATCGTATCCGGAACCCTGACCGTCGACAACGACGTGCCAGTCATCGACTTATGATTTTCCAACGTCGTACGCTAAACAATATCTCTTCTTATACCTACCAAGCTACTCCCGTCTTCGAAATGATACCATCTGCGATACATACATCTCGCGTTCCCGTCAGTCGTCGTTCGGGTGGGAGAGATGAAGGTACTTGACGTGTACCAAGGCATACACACGCGCAGGGAGAACGAGATATCGGACACTGACCTGCGCAAGAAGTCGACTGGTCCATATCTTCCTATAGCAGATATGTCATATTCTGTAGATACATCACGTTCCATTGCATCCTGAGGACTCTGTCATAGAAACGTCACTGACTGATAAGCACAAAACGTGACTGCGCTGATTGCGGCATGCTGTTGCGCCCAGAGAAAAATTATGTTCAAATTGAAGAAATCGTTTCTTTTGTTGATATTTTTTTAAGTTGAAGTGAAAATATTTTTGAGAAAAATAAAAATTTACTTAATTTAATTTTAAGAAATGACATTCGAATCGAAGAAAAATTTATTTGATTTCAAGAAGTGATGTTTAAATCAAAGAAATTTTTTCTTTAATCAATGAAGTAAAGCGTAAATTTCTTTGATTTTTTAATCGAAGAAACTTTTTTCTGGATGTAACGTAAATATAAACGCACATGCATTTCTTGTAGATATATATATCTTGATTTTTTTATTATGAATTTAAAAACAAGGGATTTATACTCTCTAGAAAAGTTACGATTAATATACTTGTCGCATTCTCCGAAGATCCTCGTGTTGATCCGGAAGAGTCAATCTTAAATATACTAGCTTGATCAAAAAGTTTCCGGAATTCATTCAGAAAATTCAAAATACAAGTTTATTCATCAAAAGTGATATTGTCCCCTTCAAAGTACTCTCCAGCGACTGCAACGCACTTATGCCAGCGCTTGATCCAGCTCTCGAAACATTTCTGGAACTTTATTATTGGTATAGCCATCAGAGTCGTCTTCGATTTTTCCATTACCTCCTTTCGGCTGTTAAAACGCGTTCCCCGCAGGTTTTTTGACTCGATCGAACAGAAAAAAATCGCAGGGAGCCATATCGGGTGAATTCGATGGCTGTTGGATGGTATTCGTTGTTGCAAACTCGTTGTTGCAAATTCAACTCCATTTTTAAAACTGTAAAAAATCGAAAACACGCGCAGAGGTAGATGTACTCAAGACGGCGTAATTTTTACAAATGTCAAGCTATGGCGATAAAATTTGATGGAAATGTCAATGATAGATGTGGCGACCTAGCCAAAAAAAAGAACTCAAATCAGCTGACTCAGAGCATCACCTGGTGGTCTCTTCCGGAAACTTTTTGATCAAGCTGGTATTTGATATTAATTATTATAATATAGCGTTAAAAAAATATGCGTATATATGAATGTACAGATAACGATGATTCAGCGTAACGTTTATTGACAATTTATAATAAAGAAATATATATAAAATAGGACTCCTAATAATTGTATAAATAATATACAGATTTAAGGGGGCTACTTCGGAGTCAATGCGATAAAACGTGCGCAATGGTAAAATTTATGCTTATATAAATCATTAATAGTATAATGTGTATTAAAAGATGTTAGATTGAACATTTCGGCTATCAATTTTAGCCATCTTCAGTCATAATTAATATACTAACAAAGAATATCTTCTTCTCTTTGAAAATATAAGATATCAATCTTCTATTTAGTCGAAAAGTGGAGAAAAGCACAAACAGTGAATTGCAGTGTTATATGGAGATTGAGGTGAGCACTTTCTTTGTACAATTTCAACGTTATTTTTAGCTCTTAATAACATTATTAGAACGCAATCACTTGTTAATCAAGAAGATAGGCAACTTCTTTATGCGATGTTTGTGCTTTTTCTCACTTTCCGACTAGATAGAAGATTGATAACGTTTATTGTTTTCTTCGTGGTCTTTCCCGGCTCGTTCGCAGATGGGCTTTCAATTAACGTTGTGTCAGCGCATCAGCCGGCGGCGTGGCATGATCGTCCCGGCAATCTACGTCGAAATATTTTCGGTCAATATTTATGCAAAACGTTCGGCTCCTCCCGCCATCTCTCCTTTCTTCGAGATGTCGGAAATATGGTGATTAAGATTGACCCGTGCTTCCCAAGTAATCTTTCGAAGCAATTAACGTGTAAACAGCATGGCACTGTTTCACAGCCCGTCTCGTTTATATCGATTGCTGTGTTATTCTCGATAGCTTGGAAATTTACATAAAATTAATGCGGAAGTACTTGGCAGCGCGCCGGACGTCAATTTTTGTGCAGGGAAATAATATATGCAAAAACATATATACGTAAAAACATAATTTCTAAAATCTTTGGAGTGGGATCTAACTCTAAAGAGTGACAATCGAGCCAGTGTTGAAAAAGAGTGGCTCAATTGTTAATTTTTAAGAATGAGATTTCCACTCCAATGATTTTAGAGAGCATATGCCACGTCAAAGGTTAAAATATCGCTTATATTTATTGATAATCATCCCTTTTTCATAAATAATATTTAATTTGACTTTAAAATCTGAATTTTTCATTTCTCTTCGCGTTTAATAAACTCGCCTCTATGTACCGTTTGTTTAGACCGTTAGTGGGCGTAGTTAGGATGTCTGGTTATTGATAGCATTATCAGCTTATTCTTTGACCGGTTCGAGGAACATGATTATGCGAGGAAGTTATTCGATCGTGTCACAGCTCATATAGAAACTGGTTCCCTTATCGAGCTGTGCCGTGTAACGTGGCTCATTCGCCAAGCTATGTCTAGGCGATTTCCTGCTGGATCACCGACGGTCGCGACTCTCTTAATCAACCGGCATAGCGAGAGATTTGTGGGAAACTATCCGGCCGGTAGTACTCTTCTATCCGCTTCGCGCCATTTGTCATGCCGGTGAATCTAATCTAGCTCTAAGCTTTCGTAATCCATCTTTCAAAACACGATGTGGATTTTAATGCGCAGTCATTAATATCTCGGTGAGGTTTAAGATTTTTTTTACCATTTGTTTAGATATATACATGGTCGATATTGAGATAATTATACATCTTGACTGTTAAGAACTATCCAGTGTCGATTTTCGTATGTGTTTATATTTGATCATATGCATAATTTTCTAGAATGTTAATTTTAGAAAACATTAATTCTTTCTTTATTGCAACCATTCACAGAGATGTACAATTCGTATGTTTTCTGATTTGATTTATGGTCTAATTACTATCTAACTATGCACGCCACATACGATTAATCTCTTTTTTCGGCGTTGAAGAAAAAGTGAAGTTAAGTTCCATTTGTACCGGAATGTAATGAGCAGTTCACGGTCCACTTTCGCAATTTCTTCGTTCATCTTCGAGCCGCGCGGTGCTCGGCAGTGAGAAAAATGTCCGCTACACGAAAGTCACGGTACCGCTACGGACTCATGAAAGTCGATGAACCGGTCGCCGATTCGCTCGACACTGCCGAGCGACCAAGACTACGACAATTCCGCTCGCGAACACGACTTCCGTTCCATTCGTTTTAGGCAGAAACATTTGCGATCGTTCTGGGCCACATCATCAAAGTATTGGCGTTCATAATAACTTCATTTGAAAGTCATATTTAATGTATTTTCTCGGTAATGTAAGTCGTAAATTTTACATATCTCGACAATGTTGAAAGCTGAAAATCTCTCAATACAAAACACAGTTATATACTGATACTTATCAAAGAAAAAGAGAGAAAGAGGGAGAGGAAAAGAGAGAATACATTTATTTAAAGCATCTTGAGATGACATCTTAGGCATACAAAATAGATATGGCAAAAGTGATTTGTACAAGAAATACAAAAAATATTTGAATTATAGATACATAAAGAAATATATGTAGTAATGCTTAAAAAAATAAAAATATGTGTATGTATAGATTGTGTATGGATGTTTGCATGCGTAGATCGATCGAGAGCAAGTATATGAGCATTTTAATAGTATATACTTTTTTATAAGAAGACATAATTAATTAATTAATCAGAAATGAAATAAGACTCCGACATAACGCATTAATTTTACTAACAGTAAGAGTTTTCTTAAAGCATTCATTCATACATAAAAGCGTTCAGTTTGAAGTAATTTACAAATAAAAACAAACAGACGAAAGCAACATTTGATATTTATTAGGAAGGATGCATACAGAGAGGTGGAGTTTATTTAAGAAAATTATCTGACAGTGATATAAAGATAGTATATGGACCGAGTGGTCCGTTGAATTGAGGTCCTTGATCCGCGTTAGTCATCAGTCCTGGAAGCCGATAGGGTTGAGCTTGTATAATATAAAAAAGAAAGCCAGAACGTAGTTGAAGAAGTAGAAGAAAGAAAAGATTGAGATTCCTACAAGCGTGGAGATGGAAAATAACCCTAACGTTTTTATGCTCTACCTTTTTATCTTTCTTCGTTCGTATTCGAAAGGGCGTTCGCTCGTGATAATCCTCGTCATACCGATCTCACCTGAATAATCCGTATTCATAAATGGTGGAGTCATTAGTGACTCCTCCGTATGGCGCGCGTAGGTGGGGCAGTAATCGGTGAGTTGCCGCAGGTGGTGGTAGATGGTCGAAAAGAAGGTGAGAGAGAAGACGAGAGAAACCGACGGGTATAACCAGTGCGATATCCGGCAAGGAATGGTAAAGAGAGAAAACGAGAAGAACGAGGATCATCTCTTATAAAAAATCATTGAGGCGAAAGGTGAAGCTCGGGGCACTACCTTTACGGGATTTACATCGTGTAGCCGTCTGGATCGCGAAATTCTTTGCAATCTATTGGTATCGGGGACGATCGTTTTGTACGATCTGTTGGCTCACAGCCTCGACGTCGCGCGCGTGTCACATTGCAGAATGTAAATGTCCCATAACAAACGAGAGCTTTGGATTAAGAGTTATTACTGTCACAATAATTAGCTAAAGGGAGAGTAATATGTTGAACTGGTTACCCCGGTGCAAGTCGTGATACTGTCGCCCACTATCCTCAATCAGTAAAGTCTAATGCCTGTTTCTACATTGTAGATTAATTTTAATCTCAGTTCAACTCTTTATCTTTTTTTAATTCTTAGAATGAAAAATGAACCGAGATTAAAATTAATCTACATTGCATTGGTAGAAACAGTCACAAGGCTGATTATATTTATCGTGCGACAAATCTTTCAAGTTAATTGCAGAAGTTCTCGGATTTCTATATTCTGTAGCCAATCAACTTGAAAAAATTGTCGTATGATAAAATCGGACAAATATAATATTGGCAACATAACAAGGTCTTCGGCTTTATGTGAAATGATCAAATGATGGTATCACTTTATGATGATAAAAAGGATGAAAGGTGAATAGAGAATTAAGATAGACAAACACGATTAAAAACGAGTTCGTTTAGGTGATTCCCTCAGATGATTAATCCACTGTATCGCATCTACAAGACTGAGTCATTCCCAAAGCGACGAAAGTTGGAATGCGCTTATGACTCATTTAAGTTGCGGGCATGCATTAGCGATAATAAAATAGACATAAGACAAGTTCATTAAAGTTATCCATGATACTTTAAATGCATTGCTGTAATCTGTAAAGACGGAAACAGAGAAGGGAAAAAGAGAGAAAATTGGAGAGATAAGCAAGGAAATAAAGCGCGAAAGAACAAAAATCAGCATAAAGTACGAGAGGTACGTAACAGAGAACGAGAAGGATTGAGCTCATACATGCACGATATAACGACCGTCTCGCGGGGAATCTGAATTTCGAGTAAGCTCGTAAGTTCTCCGTAAGAGGAGAACGAGGTGAGAGGAGAATGACGATGCAGCGGTAACCCCAGTGGGTGTTACATAAGAGAGGGGTTCTTTCTCCTTCTTTAAGAGTGTATCTCTCACTTCTTTCGTCTTCAGGTTGGACCCTCTCGCCCCTGTGCATCCTCTTCCCTTGGGCAAGCCGCGTCATAACTCAGGGACATCACCGTTCCGTGATTACGAGTCATTAAGGGGGTCCGCGAACCGGTCGCTAAGAGCGTATCCTTTGTGCATACCCCCGTGAATGTGTATATATATACGAGACAGTGCCCTCCTCACACGTATCGCGCGCGAGAACGCGTACGTGGTTGAGCTTTAACGTGCCAACGTACGTGACGCAACGTACGCACGCGCGTGGAATCTCTTTGGCTTTACTTTCAGCCTGGCCATTCAGTCGGGGCCCATGGGTTCACCCGAGGCCCGGACCATTTTTTAGCTTTGCTCGCTGCGGGAGTTCATATCTCTCTCTCTCTCTCTCTCTCTCTCTCTCTCTCTCTCTCTTTCTTTCCTTTTCTTTTTCTTCGTCGCAGCTCCTCTCCATCGTTACTCCCGAAATTCACATCTTTTTCCTTCCTTTTCCCTCCTCCATCTGCGAAGCAGGAACGTGGAGGTGGTTTCCGCACCTGTCCAAGTTTTTCACACACACATACGTACGTAGGTACGTCAGCCAGATCGAGATTGGAAGCTCTATCGGCTCCTCATGTTCCTTCGTTACGACATACTTGACATGCTGTTTCAGCCTTCTCTTCCGCCTCTGTATCGCGTGACATCATTTAAATGTATTTCGTCACATAAAACAGAATAATTTCTCCTACTTCCATGAATATCATTGATATCATTTTCGCTTGTGTATTGTATGTGTTTCGTTATTTCTCTTTCCGTCGGATATCATTGATTATTAAAATTAATTTCTTTATTTTGATTAAAGAATCTGATGATATATCTCCTATAGGAAGAAATATGCTAGTTTCATTTTTTCGGCCTCTAAGTCTGTAATTCTTAACTACAATATCGTTATCTTGTTTTGTAGTTTTTTTTACAAAAATTTATAGTGCTACAATATCGACATTAAGAGTGACAGAATAAAAGCTTAAGTTCTTGTCTTTTCATGGATTGCCGTAGATTAAATAGGTGCTTTCATTTAGTAACACAAATACAACAAAGATAGAAAGACATTTGTATCGACTTATGTCCTCAAATGGAAAGCACCCAATATAGATACCGATAAGCAGATGGAATCGGTTTCAATTAAACTAATAACGATTAATACATGTAAGATATTGAGTCGGTGATATCGACCTGTCGAGAAACGCACCTAGGCCGCGGGGCAAATACAGATAGGGATTTCCACACGTCCTCTTTCCTCCATACCAGCTTAGTTGGCTTCGCTGCGGCAATTGCTGAATATTTATACGTGGTATTCGAAGTTATAGACAATGAGTATCGAAAAGAGACTACCCACGCACTTATACGCTGCCTACGTCCCACATCGCATCACTCTCTCCTCCCATCTCCTCCTGCCAAACATACCTTCATGATTGATTTCTTCCCTGATGAAGAATCTGACAACTGAAAATAAAATGTAGAGCGACGTTGCATGACGCGTAGATTATTGATTACTGGCAGTAAGAATATTAAAGTCCGTAAATTAGGTCCGTTTTCGTAATATATTATTACCTAAAAATTGAAGGTTACGAAGACATTTGTCAATGAAATTTATTCATGAATTTCTTGGTAATCTTTAACCTTTAACTTAACTGTATATTGTGAAAGCGGACCTTAGACTTGGTTCTTGTTCCATCTTTCGAGAGAGATTTCTCAGAGATGAAATCCGCTTTTTGTGTCTATTAAATAAATTGTCTAATTTAGATAAAATTATTTTAATAAATGTACAATTTAATAAATTATTCATTATTGAATCAAGAGAGGAGAACCGAGTAGAGATATTTCTCAGAGGTGAAATCCGCGTAATCCGTGTTTTATTACAGATAGAAAATTTCTTGTAACACGTGAACTTGCGTACGGAACAAACGTACGTGCGAGAAGTTCAAAGGAGCCGCGTTTCCCAGTGCCACTCGATCGACGATTCGCTACGGTCTTAGCGTCGCGCGGACGCGACCAGTCGCGAGTACATCGTGATGCGCGCAAGAAACTGTTCGCGCGTATTACACGTCGACACGCGGGCGCAATCGCGCAGATCTACGCAAGAAACGCGCGCGGCCGTAATGTCGCGGCGAGGAAGTTGCCTAATGTTCGGCTCGCATGAGAAGGTTCGGCCTCTCGCGACAATGTCCACGGAAGAGTATTATTTAACCGAGATTGATTACATTAGGTTTACTTCTCTCTCTCTCTCTCTCTCTCTCTCCCTCTCCCCGCCCCTCCCCTCTTTTCTTTCTCTTTAAGATTTGAAAGATCTCCATGTACTTATGTAGCGAGACAATTTTAGTAGGCATTTAGAAATGATTAAAGATATAAGAGGATACCTACGTTTTGCTTAAGACAGGAAGCACGCACAAGTGCAGTTGTGATAGAATATTAAAAAGAGATTACTCTGGAAGAAAGAGCTGCACCGAAAAAGCTGACACAGACATAAATTATAATTTATTTATGACATGCGAGCAAATAATATCGTGATAACCCCTCATTATGAAAAACAGATCGATGCGCGAGGTTCAACGTGGCGTGTCTTTGTCATCGACAGCGAAACTGTAACGTAAATTACGGTCGGGCGTCAGTCAGGCCCGGCTATTAGTAAATCGCGGTTTAAGCCACAATCTCTAGCAGGCCGCAATTTCGTATCGCGCACGGGTTTTTTGCAATCGCGGTTATTTATAACGTACAAGGAGCGCGTTCAGAAGACCGCGTATTACGCCCTTTTTGTCGACACCGTTGGACAAAAGCCGCCACCGCTGTACGTACCCCGATCTCTTGCGCGCAAAAACTTTCGTGCCGCACACACGACCTCATGCGAGTAGGAGGAGGCGAGGAGAGAATACTGGACGTGTCGCGTTCCTGGATGTGTCGCGACGATATCCAGAACAGCGTCCGTGAACTAACTTTGGGATTTGGAGCCGTGAGGCCTGGGCATCTCGTACAACTCGCTCGCGGAAAGACGCCGAAGCCGACGGGCGAGAAGAGACAGAAAAAGAGAACAGTGAGGCGGGAGGGGCTCGGGTAAAAAGATGGTAGCAAGCAAGTCTGAGAGAGAGAGAGAGAGGGGGGGGGATTCCTTGGGAGAGAGAAAAAAGGGACGGCGAAACAGCACGGATATTATTTGCCATTAAAGCGAGGGACAATTTAAAAGCTATTACTATTACTCACGGCCTTCGTGTGCACACGCTCTCGCCATCCACGCTTGCGTTCCGCGATCGCGCGGAGGATTCGCTCATGGTCTCCGTGTGTCTGTTCTTTCGCGCGTTTGCCCTCTTCGCGGATCGTTTTGCGTGACCGAGCGTGTCCTATGTTCCGTCCTGTGCCCGATTTTCGCGGCGTTACGTGTGCGTTTGCCGTAACGAGCGCACGGTTACCGCGCCGTCACGTCGTGTCGTGGAGAACACGCGGGGAGGAAATAATTTACGGGCCTTCCGAGAAAGTACGAGAAGCTCATTTTTATCTGCGATTATATACATACGTTTTGCTTTGTCGACTCTTGTTGTTATCGTTACGATTCTTGTTCATAGCGGAACAATTTTTAGGCGCGAAGATAGATACACATTGAAAAAATTTCTGGTTGAAAATAGATGAACCAAAATCTTCCAGTTAAATGTATTAGAATTTTAGTTGAGATAATCGGAATTCTCTGGTTGATACAATATTTCTGGTAAAAATTTACTAAAATTCTTATTTTTACCAGAATAATTATATCATTCAGAATTCTAGTTATCTCAACTAGAATTCTAATAGATTTAATCAGGAAATTCTGATTTGTCCATTTTCCACCAGAATTACTATTTAATTCAGACCATTTTTCTCAGGGTATTGTTCTACTTCAAGTGTATTCTTGTTAAGTCATACTGTGCATCTTTATACCTGTTTTTTTTCTTTCTCCAGACATTTTTCAATGATTCTAAAGATACTTTAAGTAAGCCTTTTTAATGAACGAATGAAAATAAATTATATAATTGGGACGACTTGGGTAATCGAGGATAGGAGGGTCAGTGCAAAAACGTCAGGACCGCCTACTTCAGAATGATAATAACGGTGCATTGGAGTTCCTTCGAAATGTGCATGTTGTTACAACTCTCCAACAAGTTCCAAGCTTAATGCGTTTCTTAATATCTTAAAATATTCCAAAGATTACAGTAGGTACATTTCATTTCTATGTTCGTACAAGTGTATTTATACACAATCTAAGAAGCTTTTACCACTCTATGCAGATTCTTTCAATCGCATAATATTATCTTCTACATAAATCATAAATTTTATTTTAATAATATTTTAATAATATATTTTGCAAATTAAAGTCAGTCTATGAATTATTTTGATACAATATCAATTTTTATCACCCAACTTTAAAATAATTTCGAAATGAACTCGAAAATTATTTTTATATAATAATTATTAACTTTAAATTAATTTCTAGAATATATTATAATATCTATTAAAATATTTATTGTTGTGCAGAACACATCATACGTTATAAACATAGAGGTTCATGCAAATATGTTTTATATAAATGATTGTAAACAATCGTTATCTGATCAAGAAAGTTCTCATGGACTTACATGTTGATATCGTTTTATCAATTTCATGGTTAATCGAGCGTTCTTCAGAAAGATTTGTGTGAAAATGTGTTCCCTTCATTGTAGCGGAAATAAAAGCCGCAAGAGTCGACCGCGCTACCGGTCTCCAAGGCGGCAACGGCCGTGTCCGATGTGCGGTGAACACTGGAGAGGTACCGGCATTCCGTTTAAGAACCCCAAGCGAGCGTAGCGTTCTCGAATTCCTCGCGCGGGAGATTAAGATCGGGACGCTCGAGAAAAGCCAAGTATGACGATGTGTGCGTGCGATGGATTCTGTTAAGATGTGCGGGGATGTACGGGGGCAAGAGGGGGAGAAAGGAGAGAGAGAGAGAGAGAGAGAGAGAAAAGAAAGAGAGGAAAAAATAGAGAGTTGAGTGAAGAAGAGGCGATAATAAAATGAAAAAAAGAGGAGCGATGCTAAGTCAGAGAGTGGAGTAGAGACAAGCGTGGAGGGCAGAAAAAATCTCACGGGGTCGTCCCTCGTTAGTTTCGGATCTCCGAATAATAGCGTTCGACCATTAAACAAACAGCAATTTGAGGTGATCGCGCGTCATCCCCTATAAAATTCACTATTTCAGAGTGGAAGTGGAAACTATTAGGACGATTGTTAATAATTTAAATCTCGTAATTTTTAAAACATAAAAACCATACTACATTAAAAAGTATTTTTAAGTTTTTTCCTTAAAAAATATTTCTGATTGAAAATGAACGAATCAGAATTTTCTGGTTAAATTTATTAGAATTCTAGTTGAGATAACCGGAATTCTGATTGATACAATATTTCCGATAAAATACTAGATATCTATTAGAATTCTTATTCTTACCGGAATAATTATATCAGTCAGAATTCTAATTATCTCAACTAGAATTCTAGTAAATTTTTAACTAGAAAATTCTGATTCGTCCATTTTCCATCAGAATTACTATTTATACAACCAGACTATTTTTCTCAGTGTACATGTGTCAATCTATTTTCTTATTTAGTTTCAAAGTAAACAATATTTATATTAACACTTAATAAATAATAAACTAATTTTAAGTCAAATTTACATTTTCTTGAATTAATTCCATTATTTTACTTATTAAAATTAACGTCATATTGAGTAGGAGCAGCATGGTGATTTATAGAAATGTTTAAAAATAAAATAAAAAAGAAACTCAAATATAATTTGACATAATGAATTTAACAGTGAAATAGAAGAAAATCTTTGATGATTAGAGATATAGATTATTTCGAATTTCCGAATGAACATTCAACGGTCTTAGCGCGACGCTGCCGTGACTCCTGCGCGTTAAATAGGCTTTTGAAGAATGCACTTTCATACCCCCGGGCGACTCGCTGAATGATGCCGCTTGAACCGAATCGCACATGATCCTCTCCTAATTCTAATAGCTGCAATCTGCACCTGCTACGAACACGCATAGGCGGCCGTGGGCTCTCGGGACACATAACGCGCACGTACGGCACGTTACGTCGATAAAGATGACTTGCCTCCGAAAAATTCTTGCATCTAATATCCGAAAATTTGCGGGTGCCGCCAGTAAGTCGCGTGCGTTGATTAAATTCAAAGCGCATAAATTGGTACACGAGCACACGAGTCCTGCTATTAGCTGCACGAAATCGCGCTGCTTTAGCGATCGCGTAAACGTTTGATCGATCCGTTAATCATGGACTTTCGACAATAACGCGTGTCGCAGATACATTAACGTCACACGCACGCGATAAATGATCTTGTAACATTTAAATTAGAATTGTTACGAAACGAGTTACAAAATTTACCGAGTCGACAGCTATTCAACAAATGAGATAGATCCCGCAATCATCTCGCTTCAAATGTTTTGTAACAAATAATTTGTGAAGCTATGAAGGATCTCGGCAATCGTCGCGGTTGTTGCTTAACAAAAATAATGACTATCTGGAACAAGACGCGGAGAAGAAGTCAGCAAAGGACGAGAGAGAAGATCACTAGGGAAGCGCGTATCCCTAATTATTTTCTAGCGTGTATGTGTGTGTATGTGTGTGTGCGTGCGTGCGAAGCGCGATTCGCGACTTGGTATGCTCGTTTACGATTCGCTCGCGAGTTTCGCCGGCGATAATACAACACGGCGAGTAATACGAGGAGCGTAATACTCTGCCCACACCGGTCACACCGCAACCTTATCCATCTCACACCTCGAGGAAAGAGTAAAAGGACCCTTTTTCATTGCACTCATCCTCGCGGTTTCTCCGCGGTTTCTTTTTCGCTTCCTTTTCTCCTTCATACGAGGTGATAATTACGCTTGCATTAATGTCAGTCTCGGGATTCCCCCGCTTGCTTTATGCCCGAGGCCCTTGTACGTTTAATTGGGCGACAACAATCATAACGCGAGGTTGTTTCGTCTCAACAGTGCCTGGTACGCGCAATTACTACGTATCTTATTATCTTTTTACCTTTTTCTGTGATATTTATTTATTCATAGCTCATCACGTCTGACTTGGAGATAAAATAAAGAAATATCTAGTCGAAGTATAATACATATCTAATCAATGATAATTATAGTACGTGGCACTTGTCTGTCGATTGACCACCATTCCCTCGACAGTATCTCTGAAAAATCGCAAGATGAAGTAGATATTTTTACTGTCGTTCCTCAGAACTTGGCATTGTCGCGCCGCAATAATTACGCGCAGGTCTTTCGAGAGAGCGGCGATCCGTGTTCGCGATATTACTGTCCGACGAGGGACAAACCGGCCGCGTAGAAACTGGGACCTTGCGAGCCCGACTTTCGAGACAAACGGCCGATAGGCAATTAATCTCAACCACTCTGCTGCCTCTCTCTCTCTCTCTCTCTCTCTCTCTCTCTCTCTCTCTCTCTCTCTCTCTCTCTCTTGTGCGTTCTTGCGCTCTCCCTTTACAGCCTGGACGACGGCGGAGGAAAAAGGTCGCGTAAAACGGACGGAAAAGTCTCTCGGGTGTCGTATCGCCGTGTGGACGACGACACGCCGTCCAATTTGAGAGCGATATCTTAACCCGGCCGGTGGCATTACGCCGGCAATAAATAACGCCGCGACGATATAATGCATCGGGACACCAACCTGCACCAATCACCGTCGGATAAGAGATTAATCTCGCGAGGCTTTCAGGTTGCTCCTGTGCGAAATTGCAATTGCCGATATAGAGGCATTCACAGGTTTCGCGTAGCAGAGGTGATGTAAGCGACGCGTTTTTATATACAATCCTTGTTTTGTTGCCGTTCACCAAACACGGGAAAATTGCAAAAGTCGAAAATATAAAGGGAGAGCAATACACTACGGAAACACCTAATAGTATATCTATCGTGTGTTCCGCGTGAAACTTACAACTTTGCTTGTAGAAACTTTATGTAGAAATTTTCGCACAATGGTTAATTCAAAAAGGAAAGTGTCCGATCCCTGTCGATCTTATCAAAACTGTAAAACGAATCAGACAAAGCGGGTAATATTCGTTTGAATCATTCATGAATTTATTTTAACACACGCATATTTTTTCACACAAGGTACATCATTACAGCAACGATGTTGGAATACGTAATCGAATTCAATGTTTGTATTTAAAAATTTTTTCTAGATAAATCAGAGCAGTTATTCGTTAATCTTTACAGAACAGAAAAGCAACACTAAAAAAATTTCTAAGTTTTAATATATATTTGTTTGAATAGTTCTAAGTAAATACTTACTAAATGTGAATATATAATTATTTGATGTAATTATCATTTTTATTGAGTAAATATTTATTCATTGTAAGTAAACAGTTACTTCGTACTATTCAAAGAAATATATATCAAAATTTATAGCGAACTTAATTGGATTGAACGCACTGATGCACATTATAGCCGTCGTACACAAAATAAAACGTAAAGATATGTTTATATTAGGTGTTGGAATTAATTCGTAGCGTTTTACAAGTGATGGGAAGTACTTTCATTAATGTATTTTTTAATGCTCATGTGAAATAAATAACATTCTTTCATTAAAAAACGCTACGAATTAATTCCAACACCTAATACATAAACATAGAAATCAATTAAATCCTAAAATACTCAATATATTTTATTGTACTATTAGGTAAAATATGTATTTTATAATTCGAAATATTTGCATTTATACTCAAATTAAATCAGTACAATCTGGTTTTAATATGCACCAGTGGGCACTAGTTTTCCAATCGAATTCGCCATTAGTACATTTTTTTCAGTGCATTATACTGAAATGGTGTCATATTTGGAAGCAAAGAATGAACTAATGAATTATAATAAATCTTCTTCAAGAATCATTTCTATAAAAGTTGGTAATCTAGGCTTTAGTAATTTAGGCTTTAATAATTAAGAAAAGTCATAATTAGTGTGTCGACGTTTTCTTTTCGCCTTTGGTTAATGTCGAGTTTTCCGTTTTCACAATTAGCTGTCCATTTACTACTAATGAACTTTTGTTGAGTGGATATCAGCGTTCTAGAGAAATCGTCTTACTTCGTAAGTATACCAAGGAAGGAACCTTTTTATAGTGACATTCTCACATGTGGCGCCGATAGATTTATTTCTATTTTATCGGGGGGGGGGGGTAGTAAGTCACACGCAAGAACACAGGGCTGAATTTCTTATTGCTAGACGCACCTGCGAAAGCGTGCCTGAATTGTTTGCATGTGCGAACAGGTGCAATATACCGCGTCGCCTCGCGTTCATTCGTACGCGCGTGCATGCGAACGTGCGTGCGTGCATGCGTGCGTGCGTGCATGCGTGAGTGAATGCGTATACCGCCTACGGTGCCGGGTTATGGAACGATACCGCTGAAACGACGGGGATCGAGTTCTCTCGATCGACTTCCTCGAGTAGTACGTTCCTTTCTCCGCGATGCCTGTTGCGTGTCTCGATGGCAAAAGATCGAGGAGAGGCAAATTCGCGCGAGTTCGTTCGAGGGCTCCTTAGGTCGTTAGGTGGACGAGCGGGAGGGCGTTTCCGGTGAAATGGATTTATGTGCGCGGTTGACCTCGCACGTAACGCTACGTTCGTTATCCGAATTTAATTGCATGCCGTTATGATGAAATAAAGCGTCTATTCGACACATTGGATGAGCTTGCAAATGGGAAAATCAGTTATGTGGATGCTTTTGAAATACGAAGTCTGACTGAATGAGATTCGAATCGAATATCCTCATTAGTCGCAATTAGCAAATCTTTATGTACACTGTTGAGCACAGGTTTCAAGTGAAGTTTCTATTAAAATTTATTTGTTGGATATTAATTGAGAACTAAGATTTTATTAATTGATTGAATATTCAAAGTTTGATTCATTTAATTTTCGATTTTATATAAATATGTTTTTGTTATTAGATATTAATATCAATTTTCACGTGAGAAAAATGATTTGCTTCGACGGATATATTTTTATTATTGATTTTAACTTTTTTATGTTTATTATATATAGGTGCGTCCCAAAATTTTCCGAACTTTTTCAATAGGGATAGGTCGGGTGGCGCCATCCGTGTGTTCGATTGCGCGTTTGAAAGGTACATCCCTAGCTGACTTCCAGTAAAAATTTCATGACATTTGGTTCAGTGGAAACGAAGTTATGGCGTCTCAAGTGTCAGTATGTTGTATACATCGGTACGAGAATGAACTTCGAACAAAGAGCCAATATTAAGTTTTGTTTTAAACTTGGTAAAACATTTACCGAAACCCATAATTTGATGAAACAAGTTTATGGTATGATAATTGTGTAGCCCGTGCCAGTGTTTATGAGTGGTATACGCGATTCAAGAACGGTCGTGAGGACATAAATGACGACGCACATACAGGTCGCCCAAAATCGACAATGAACGAAAATTCCATCGAAGTTTTTATGATTCCAAGGGTATTGTGCACAAAGAATTCGTTCCAGCAGGCCAAACAGTTAATGCTGTATTCTATGTAAGCGTTTTGAAGCGTTTGGTGCACCGCATTCGTCGTATTCGGCCAGAATATCGCGAAGGAGGAAGTTGGCGCTTGTTACACGATAATGCGCCATCTCACCGTTCGACACTTGTCACTGATTTTTTGACTAAAAATCACATTTTAACAATCAACCATTCCCCGTATTCGCCTGATATGGCACCTTGTGACTTCTACCTATTCGGCAAAATGCATTTGTCCATGAAAGGAAAGCGGTATGTGGACGTAGAAGACATCCAAAGGGCTTGTACCACTATTCTGAAGGACGTGCCTTTGAACGACATAAAACACTCATTTGAAATGCTTTTAGATCGTGCCAAACGTTGTATTGAGTCCGACGGGGACTACTTTGAATAAACAATTTGAATTTGAAAAAAAAAGTAAATCGTTGTTGTTTTATTTCAAAAGTTCGGAAAATTTTGGGACGCACCTTGTAAAGCAATATGGTAGATGTCGTTTTATAGTTACGACAGCAAAATTATATTTCTGTGATTTATAAAAAGGAAAAATATTGCACGAAAAGGATTTTCTAAATACTTGAGTATTTCAGAAATTTAATTCACGTTTAAAAATTTGCACAATGTTTGAAGAAAAAGTTGGTGTCTTTAGAAAGAGAATAGAACCGCTGCCAAATGCGGATAAGGAGGTCGCAAACAGGTTTAATCGCTTTATATGGTATACATCGAATAATCGGTGCGCTGCGATTAGAGATTTTCTGATAAATTGGGTCGTACCATAAAAGCCCATGTAATAAATCCCATCGAAATAACGGCCGTACAATTAATTTTCATTCGAATCTGTCGACGCGAGATATCACGGTCCCCAACATTAAATTAAGTCTGTTGCATAAATGCCCTGTCGTAATGAAATGTGTTCACGGATTCATTAGTGCCTCGGACAAATGCGAGCGTAAGTTTTTACAACGTTATATAATTTTATATTCATTTTCTGAAGTTGATTCTTGTCTCTTTATTTCAAGTGTGTACTCCCGACGTTAATCATAATTCCACAGGTATATTCTGATGACAAGTATCGAAATATCTGAGTGTTTTTTCATGCAGTCGCAGTTACCTCGCGAGTGCTTGTGGACTGCCAATTGGCCGATGCTGATCGTTGCACTCGAGGTATAGCAATCAGCAGTCATAAAGTGTATTGCGTTTATACGGACGACGGTTGTAAAGTATGGCGCCGCTCTTTTTATTGAAGCTTGCCTCATTGGAAACATGCAAGTCTTAATTAATATGAACGAATATAATTTTTTGAAATCTTAAGTTAATCATTTGTAATTGTCTTCGCAAAATAGCATTTACATGCGAAGAACGATTTTGCTGAATTATATAGAAATTTTGCTAGATACAGCTAGATACATTCACCGCAATGATGAGCAATGTTCAAACTTATTGCAATATTGAGATTCCTATGTAATTATTTTGACGATGCAATACAATTATTTTCAGATTTCTGTATTTAGCTAAATTTCAGATATTTCAGCAAAACCATCTTTTCCGTGAATAAATAAGAGAATTTTAATTTCGTTTTTTTTTTAAATTTTGGAAAGTTGAAATGAATATTTCTTAAACAAAAACACGGTCGCATGTATCGCAACTGCAGTGAAAGGCCATCTCAATCTGTCGCGATGCAATTTCGCGTACCGCTTTCGCTCGTAATTAACCTAGCTGTTCTGTTAATTCGTGGCCGGAAGGAGGACAAAAATGAGAGAAATGTCCCATCGAAACGAACCGCGATATCGATTCTGCTGATCACAGCGTGCGGTCGTGCACCCTATATGTTAATTACGCGAATTTACGTAAGGTAGAACCATTCTCGCGCACATACCGAATTCGTTGGGATGCAACGACGAAACGGACGTACTTTCTAATTAGCGAACGCAAACGGAGTCGTGCTGAGCATACGCATGCAGGGCAGAACAAAAGTTTCCTACGGAAATCCAAAACGTGAAAAGAGAACACGACGACATGAGGCGACCGCTCTGGAACTTCGTCCCATTTCTATCTCCATCGTAAAAAAATAATTATTAAATCTTTGATAGAAATCTTTAACAGATTTAAATTTATCCATCAAAATTCACAATCAAAATATCGATGCTTTAAAGATTTCAGTTGCCAACGACAAGTCAATCGATTTAGCAAGAAAAGAAATTTTATGTTCTTATCTTAAATCTCATTTTCTTAAATACATCCCAAACTTTTGAGATATTTTGACGTACAGACAGCATAATTCTCTAGCGGAATTCCAAGCGGTGTCCTAACGGAAAGCGATACAATCCCGCACGATTTCTTACGACGGTCTGTTAGAAAGGAAACGAAATCTAAACGAAATCTCAGAGACACACGAAGAGACGCGGAAGAGACAACAGAGATAGGTAACATGGGGGAAGGACGTGGCTATTCTGCGGTTTCACATTCCGCGAGGATTTATCATAGGAAAGAATGTGTTCGCGCTCATGTAGCAGCAACGTCATGAAGAAAACCGTGATCTGACTACATCTTTTGTGCGCGCTATATATCAGGAGAGAAGGTGACCAGGAAGAGAGGATGAATCCTCCAGTCCGTGAAAAGACGTATACAGATGTATTCTATCTACATCCTGTAAACGCACGTACGTTACACACGCGGTGACGATGAAGCACCGAAAAGAAACGTGCGCACGTAGGACCGACCAGGGAAGATTTTTGTATTATTTCGGAGAATCCTCCGTGGCTGCGATCCTAACGATAGTCGCGAGAAGAGCGCGCGCCGCTCCTTTCTTTCCATCTCGAAATACGAGAAGATGAATACGGGAAGGAAGCGAAACGGACGCGCGGAGGAAAGATTGGACGAAGGAGAAAGGGAAAGGTAAAACCAGCGAGACCAGCTCCGGAATCGAGATGACTCGTGCCTCGTAGAGGTCGATGTGGATCGTCCACGATAGTCTCGGTTTGCATTGGCTGTTCCAGGCGATCTTCAAAGCGGCGAGCTTTTTACGATGCTCCTCTCGTTACGCCTTGTGTCCCTTCTTAAATTACATCCAACAATTTGCGATTTCCTATATAATGCGATCCTTCATCCAAGTGTTATTACATCGCGAGCGCGTGACGATCTAATCTCAAAGTGACGAAATTGAATAAAAATTATTCCCTATTTTGTTGCTGTGTAATGATTTCTCTTGCATATAATACGTGTGCATTTAATTCTCATTTTTGCGCTACAGTTTCGAAGATGCCTAAACGATGAAACATGCCATGAGATTTTATCATTTCCGTTAGTCACTTAGCTCCGTTTTCGTTGTATTACGTAACACGGATCGGATTTAAAAACCGGCCGAAGGTAAAAACGGGGATTAAGATGTCCGGAACGAGTGTTGATCGGAAGATGATCACGACAGGTAGTGTCTGTTTTGACGGGATGAATCGGGTGAAAACGAGACGAAAGAGAGCCAATCCGATTAGGGATATCGTTGTTTATCGAGGATTAGGTGAATATATCTATGTTTCCGGATAATCATCGCATTATGAAATCGATGATGAGTGATCGGCGTTTCGAATATCGTCAGGATTGCTTATATAACGCGGCCTCTTCTATTAAAGCAGAAGTGTGATGCTGAAAAGATCGTTTATAGAGCTAATATACAAGTATCACGGATCGTTCAGGAAGAAAAGGGAAGAAACGACCAGACGAAGAACCTGAAAGAGAGAACAACAACGAACAGAACGGCCGAGTATCCCCGATGAATTATTCTCGGCAAATTAACGTAAACACAAACACTGTAGCCACGTCCCGCGGACAATGGAGTCGGTAGAGAAGGCAAGAAAAGCACTATCTCGGCTGAACTAACAAAACGGTCCTGTTTGCACTTGCGCGTCGAGCCGAGCAAAGCTCGCCGCTCGAAGTTTCTTCAATGAACTGACATCAATGACTATCAATGTACCACGAAGAGCAGCATCGTATGAGCGTAAAGAAATAATTACATCGCGCGTATCTCGATCGATAGATACAACCGTTTCTTTAATCGTATTTCAATGTTAAAGATAACATTAAAAATGACATTAATCATTCATAATAATAGCGTGAAATAATATCTCTATCCAAAATAAATTTTGTAATTTCAATATTGCAGATTTTCTCATCGTTTTTTATATTTGGGTTTAAAAAAATATTGTTTATTATATGAAAATTGCTTAGATCTAAAGTTTTTTTATAATTATTATTTTTAAATAAAATAAAATATAGGAGTTTAGATTTTTATATCATCTCTTCAGAAGGCTGAAGAATGTTGCCCAGTTCATTTGAATTGATAAATTTATTTCTTTCATTCTCGCAATTATTCTCGCAAACTTTCTATTGGATATTATCCAAAAAGATGCTTTGTATTGTTCTTTGCTCTGGATAATAGCATTAGGAACATTTCTAGTTTATTTTATGCGCTGTTATTTACAATACTATATCTAGTATTCAGTAGATTTTTGTATCATTCCCTTTATTGTTGATTCTTTAAACTCTTTAGAATGGAATTTTACTCTAAAGAGAAAATTAAATCAGGTAGTCTTGAACAAAATTGATTCAATTTTCAATCTTTAAGAATGAGATTTCACTCTTCAGAGTAATTCATTTTAAAAGTTTTAGAGAGTAAATATTTCCGCTGTATTTTGTGCAATTAAACGGTATTGTCTACCATTTAACTCATAAGGAACATCTTTTTTGCAGATACTGGTTCATCGTTCTCCTTTATTACTTCTCTTTCTCTTCCTCATTTTTCGTCGTTCTCTCCATCTTCTCTCTCAACGCCCTCTCTTCATTTAAAGCCATCTTCTTGCTCGTTCCCGGCTTTGCTCTTCCACATTTTTTTTCTTCTCTCCGGCTCGACGGTAGCTTACTCTTTTCGAGAACCGTAAACGTAACCTTAATTACCTTAATTAGACGTAGCGCGAAGGCACGCTTTCGCTCAGTAAAATCGATTAACGGCATGGGATTAGCAGCACATCGCGTCGCAAACGGCGACACCGTTTATGCAAATCGACTGTACCGCGGAAACCACGTACAGAAAGCGCATACCGATACACTTCTGAGATCTGGCACGGTCTACAATTCGCAATACGATTTCGCTCGTTGATTGGAACTTGGATTAAACCGCGCCGCCCCCGTTTCATGATCGCGCGATTTCACTCGGTGCAGTTTCAATTCTTACCCGGATCTTGGACCACGACGCGCTAGCCTTGAGATCTGAATCTCATTGTAATGTACGTATACTTGATCGCCTCCTTTTTTCCGTAGCCCCTGCAGTCGCGCAGTGATCGTGTTCGCCGAAAGCTCAAAGTTTTATATTGTGCTTTTGATGATAGGATCGGCACAGTGATAGATGGTTACCTTGATTGCCCGACTCACGAAATATGAAGCCTTGAAGCGGAAGCCCCTGGCACGACTTTGATTTTGAGGCTTCTTATCTAATATGTTGCATAAATTAAAAATTAGAAATATTTCGGGAAGCGGTTTAAAAATAATGAAATTTTATTATAAAAAAATAATATTGAAAATTAATGCAGAATAATAAATCGTTTTTCGAAACATTTTTTCATAAAAATATGAAACATATATTTTACTACAGAATATTCTATAATAAAATATATATTTATAGCAGTAAGAAGCAAAGATGTTTTGCATAATAAATTATCTTTCTAAATTATTGTTTGATGTCGTACATATGATTAAGAAATGTAGGAACGGCGAGTATGAGCTCGAAAACAACGCATTATGCGTGAGTGCAGAAAAATATGTAAGGGTCCCAGAGTTCACCGGACAATCCTCGAATTCGACGGGTTCTCGCGGCGAGAGGGAGGAAAGAGAAGGAGAAGAGAAGAAGAAGCATAAGTGTGCGATGCGTGTTGGTCTCGTGCATTCGTTCGTTGCGACGGCCCCATGTCGATGCTCGACGGCAACACAGGAACTCCGGGGCCGCGGGTATCAATTTATGCGGTGCAACATTGTCGGAACGCGCGCCAGGTCCTCATCCCGGTGTCGGAGGGAGGTACCCAAGGATAGGAGCGCCTGGAGAAATCCCGTAGTCAAGAAGAGAGTACCTTGTAAGACCGTGTTGGAGGTCAACGATAATTCAGGCAGGCGAATACCAGGCCGATTAACTTTCGAGTCGAAAGAACCGCGCTTAAAATTATACGCGTTCGATTTGAGCGAATGATTCTTCTGTTCCTCTCTCTTTCTCTCTCTCTCTCTCTCTCTCTCTCTCTCTCTCTCTTTCTCTCTCTCTCTCTCTCTCTCTGCTTTCTCTTCCTCTTCTTTATCTTTTCGTGCAGATACTTGAGCTGTCTCTCTCTCGTTCCTCTCACTTTTGTTCGTTGTTCTCCACCCGCGCTATTGAGAGGACGTTCGCCATGTAGGATCGATGACCCGTTCGGAGTGATGGATTCTAAATTACCGTGAGATGCGTTTTGATTAATCCTCCGACGGAGAGAAGAATATCGTGAGAAGAAAAGGAATAGGTAGAGTGAAAGTCCCCCGGAATGAAGGCGATGGATACCTTTCGGGTAAGAGGATACCCGGACTTCGATTATTTATCGGTTATTTTTCGATCATTGATCTTATTCGCTTATTGTCACTCGTATCATCGTTATATACGTAATTAGGCAAGAGCAATGATATTCGCGTGTCAGTTCTTGCTTAAAGTAATTCAGTTATTAATCAACGACAAAAAAAGGTATCATCTCGACTCATCAATTCGCGCTTGACCTTATAACTACATTAGGCAATTCGATAGTGGAGAAGAAATGGTGATATACGGATCGCAGGACAGCAGCACGGAGGCAGTGACGTACGCGCGCGTATTCCGTTCTTCGAGACTCAATTTGTCAACAAGGATGCGTGGTTTTGTTCCACAGACCAGATTCCATTTCGATGTACGCGCGACCAGGCAAAACACTGTTGAAGCAGACACCCGCCTTGGCACGCTCGCCCCGATTATTGGCCTCAAGTCCACGAGCTTAGTCCACCTTTTTTCCCCTCGCGCTCCTTCTTCATCTTTTTCTCGGTGTCCACTCTCTGTCTTTCGCTCTCATTGACTCTTCTTGCTGGTACCGAATTGATCCGCATGGTATCTTGCCGTATGAAATTATCGCACGATTGAATTCACAACAGTAAAGGTCGAAGAAATCGGCCGTTTTAATTCAAATTAAGAAATTGCAGAAGATTTTTTTTTACTTGCTTTAAAGATTATATATATTTTGAAGTGGAATTTCATTGTAAAGAGTGAAAATTGAGTCAATCTTGAAAAAGAGTGAGATTCATTTTAAAAGTTTCAGAGAGTACATTTTTTTATTCTCACATTTATAATTAATTAAGTGCTTAGGGATAGATGTTCTTAGATATCGAAATCGATTTTTTTTTCTCATTTTATTCGGCTACACATAAAGGAACACGTTTAAATCTTATACGAAATGATGGATATAATGAAAAATTAGTCGCGATAATTGCGTGAATAAGCCGTTGCCGGTCTTCAGTCCTCGAAGATTTAAATGACGACGACGACAACGACGACTTCGAGGACGGGCGCGAGGAAACGGAGACGTCGTGCGAGATTCGCAATGAAGAGAAGTGGTAGCGGCGAGCAAGACGCGGTGATGCGGGTAGAAGAGAAACAGACTCTTTGGACGATTAAACAACTTAGGGACCGCAGACGAGCAAAGGCGCCGCTTGCCGCTCAGTGGAATGATTAAATAAATTAGTTGCTCGACAAAGAGGGGCAGAAGCGGGATGACTGTATGGGATCCGTACGAGGATTAATCCCTGTTGAATTCCTCCTAATTATGCACGCTTTACCACCGCTGCTACCAAGCCAAGAGAACGAGAGAGATGAGAGCGGTTGGAAATCGTGAGAGAAGTAGCGGGAGTGAAAGATAGAGCGAGAGAAATTAGCAGATTGTAGGGAAGGAAGAAAGAAACATTAAGAGAAAGGAAGGACGAAGGTAGCAGGAAAGACCAAGTGAGAGAAAGACGGTACATGTCACCCGCTTCTCCTCCTTCCTTTCTCCTCTTCAAGCTCGTTCACCTTCCCGGTACGCGCATCCCCGATTACCACGAGGCGCTGCACAGTCCTACCGTCGGTCGTTTTACTTACAAATTCAATAAGCATATATCATATTTAATGCACGCTCTGAGCCGAGAATGTTTCGACCGCCCTGGACCACCTTTCTCTTCTTCAACCCGCTCTTCAGTTCAGCATTCAGCCCCTCGCTTCCCCGCAAGCGAACTTTTCGGCTCATCACTTCCTTCTGCTCGGCTTTGCACTTCCAGGCGGCAACATGTGCCGGAAGTACTGGAGGCTGATCCATGCGCGATTGTTTTTGGCCAACTGGATCATCGTCATGCAAGAAAAAATTCTTACGTTGTAGATATAATATAATTATTGTAGAGTAGTATAAAGCACATGTGCTAATCAAAAGATTCGTTAAATCTAGAAATAATAATAATAGTTTACATTTAACTCTTCAAAGTTAACATCAAAATTTATAATACATGTATAATTGCATTTACTGACGCTGAATCTGTGAAATTTATTAATTATACTAATTGTCGCTGGCAATGTTGGACTTTAAAGGCACAGTTAATTTTTTTATTGTGAATTCCGATAGATAAATCTGTAAAAAATATAAATAAAATACAAATCAACTTTTATGGTAATATAAACTCAATGTTTCAAAAGTAGGCTTTCATAAGAATTTTTTTAGATTTTTTATTATTCGGAACAATATAAAATTCTGCATTGAAGTTCGATGCGAAGTTCAAGTTGTGAACGAAGAGTGATAATTTCACATTACTGATGGAGGTTTAATTTCAAAGAACCCAATTATATAACTCGTATAAAAAAAACTAAATATCTACTAAATTTGTCTTAATAACAATAACTCAAGTTTGCAGATGTAATATAAAGCATATAATTGAGTAGTTCTAATAGACTCACTGTCAGTTCCGGGTTTAAACCTGTCATTAAAGGGTACACGTTTAACGCAAACATTCAATATGACACAACGGTATGGTCATACATTTTTTTCTCTACTGATTGGAACAATCACGATGGAATCCTTCTTCGTGTATTTGGATGCGGCGCGGTGCCGGAAAATCGATTTGATGGAAGAAAGACGTCTGCAAACAAGCCGACACAACGAGGGCCTTTATGTAGTCGAGGTTTTACGATTGAATGGCCCGTTAATAGACCTCACACGTTGGTGCACGAAGGTGCTAGCCAGCCGTTAACCAAGTTACGGCAATGACGTAATCTTAGTATCCGACGATAAGCCATCCATACGTTATCAAGATTCGAAGTAAATTCAATTGTTTCATGCTTCCCAATAATTTATCATCTATGAGCGTCGAGCTCGCTATTATTCTACACAACATAATAATTGTGTTGTAATTTCATCATCTAAAAAAGGAGTAATTATTATTCATTGCATAATAAATGTCGTATGAGAGAGAACGATGCTTATATAAATTATAAAGTCAGTATAACTGATATATGCTTGTTGATATCGTAGTATATTATTTATTTATTGTCGAGTGACATATTTATATACTGAACAATATGACTATAAAATCACGTTTAATCACACATACAAAACGAAATAAATTCTATGTCTAAGATTTATATTTCACTATAATCTCATTAGTTTTCAACGAGGAAATGTAGCTTCATGGAAATTCCTGTAAAATACAGTTCTATTACTCTAACTATAATTCACACATGCCGACACGGCCTTATGATCTTCTTAAAATCTATGGAATTCGATTCTGTATACGCAGAGGTAAAATGCAAATGACAATTCTACGAGTTGTATTAAATAAGATAAATTGCGGTCTGTCTCGACAAAACTCTTGAGAACTACGTGAGATATGATATTTACGATTCCTCTCGGAATTAATTAGCAGGCCTGTAATTTACAACAGCCACTACTGAAGCTATATTACCGTATGTGAAAGTTCTTACAGTATATTGCACAATATACACATAATATAATAGTTAATAATTTGAGTAGTATTTGAAAGATTTGTTTTCTGTGATTGGACTAGTGTACTTTTGGAACTTAAAGAGGTTCTTCAGTTTAAAAAAGTGAAGGAGAGTCACAAGATTTTTCTTTTCGTGACACGAGCACAAAGGATTTCCATTCGATCTTCTAAAAATAAATAATGAATAAAATTTAAGCAGTAAAACTATAATTTGTTATTAAAAAATATTTTCTTTATAATATATAAATATTGAATGTATTTACATGGAAAACATTGAAAAAGAAAATTATTTATAGTAATTGTTTAAGTTTAATTTAAATATTAATAATTCTAGAAACGTTTCACTAGTGTGACGTCACATTTAAAGAAAATTGAATAATTTCATCAACATCTCATACTCTTACATAAAAATGATGTAGTCAAACTTATTTTTTTAATGCCAAATATTCTTTAAACTTTATTCTTTTATATCCATATAACTCTTCTATATAAAATTATTATATATTTTATTTACAATTAAATTACTTAAAATCCTCCTTATAAAATTTAAACTATTTTAGAACATTATTTAAAGAAAGCTATACGATTAAAAAATTTGAAAAAATTAAAAGATGCTTATGTTATTAATTACAAATTATTTTCAACATTTGATTAATTCCTTATATTATATTACAAAGATATGGAAAACTTTCTTAAACTGAATTATCTGCTGAATATAATATTTGCTTGATATTCGACGAAAACGAGAGTTTTAGGCATTCCATTTAACGTTCGCAACGCTCGTATCATTTCATCCTTGTTTGATAAACAACAAGGACACTCGCGATCGTTGCGAACGTTAAATGGAATGTTAAGTGGAACGCACTTCTCGTGCAAAAATTAAAAACAGACCTATTGTTTACATTTGCGCGGCCGACATATGCCGCTTTCTACGTATTCTCTTTCGAGACACGATAGTGACAAGACATGATTTGTACAGCATTACTATAAGACATTTTGTAGTTCATCGAGAAAGTACATCTCACATGTTTTATTTGTTTAAAGTAAATGACTGCGTTTAGCAGAAAGTAGCTTTGCAACTGTGTAAAATTCTTTACGATGACGTTGATTCTTGCTTTCGACTTCTCATCATATAAATCAGTCATATTGAAGAACTTTACAACTGTTTCAAAACTGTTTCCTTTGCTGAACGTACCTTAAAGTTGTGTAGACTCTAATGATATAAATTAATTTGAATAAAAAGCCTCTGAGAATGCGCTGGTTATTGTTGCATATACAATTTATTATAATTTATTACAATTTGAAAATTTGTATACGTTTAGGATCCTTTTCAATAGTAAAAGTCTTTAAATATAATGAGATTTTTCTACATCAACGTAAAAACGACATCGATCATTCGGTAGAGACAACAAGAATTATTTTTCTGTCAATTACAATCGCATTTAAGAAAAAATTTAAGTAAAAGAAAGACGTAGTTTATCAAATATTTATTGATTTTACATTTATTTTGCAAGGTTTCTTATTTAAACTCTAGCGCGCGAATACGACATTAAATTTTTATTTCGCTCGCGCAGTATCGGGATGAGGTTGGCAACACTGTCTCTCTACGGCGTTGCGTCGCACGGAACGGATCAGCTCCGAGTCGCGGAGCGATTTTATTAGTAAATTCCACGAATTAATCTCGCGTTGTGTCCTAATAACATCGAATTCAGCATCGCGATTGTTCTCTCTCGCGAGTGAGTGCTTTGAATGACATGGGGATGTCGAAGATGAAAAAACTCGTCTCTCAGATGAACAAGTCGGGGAGGCGTCAAACATGGCAGAACAATTTCAGAGTAAGTAAGAGTTCAGAGTAAGTTTTTTGTCGTTTTATGACGTTTTGTCGCCAAAATCGATCGCTTACGATGAATCCTCTAATCAAAGCCATAAGAGAATATCGTCATTTTCTAGCAAAATTCTGTGAATGAAAATATATAAATATGTGCTATCTCGTTGTATACATAGAAAGATACTTACTATACATATGTAATAATTATTTGCCTCAAATATTTCAAATGTTCGAATATCTTCAAATTCATAATAAGTTCGCAAGCATCAAATGTATTCAAAATATATTCTGAATCCTAGTAAATTCAAAACTTTAATCAAGATTATTAAATTAAAACAAATTCGATTTGTTTATTATATACAGTTGTTTCTTCTATCAATTTTATAATATTTTTCGAAAGAAAATAAATTCTTGTTTTTATAATAATAAGTTTTTAATAAATATATTTTAAGATTATTATGAAAAAAAAATTATTATCCAGAAAACATTCTTTATTAAAGATAATCGTTGCTTAAAAGGAAGAAAATAAATTGAGTAATCACTTTTCTTAGCAATAGAATGATATTTTTCTGTATGTGAACTGAGAAAAAAAATTAAAAGGTAACTTGAACTAAATGTATTCATAGTAATCATTATTTATTTCAAGTATTTATATATTTAGATTAACAAAATCTTGTAATTTAGTTTAGAATCAACTAATATTTTTTTGAAATAGCAACTTTTTTTCTCACTGTGCAGTGGAAGAAAAAAAATGTGTGTTCACTAACGCAAATTACAAAAAAAATGATTGGATCAAAAGAGGCTCTCTGATGGCCAAGCTTTGATTAGAGGATTTTCAATTTACGACAATTTCACATTGATTGTTTTGTGCGCTGCTATAATTCTGTTATGTTTTACACAGATCGACGTAGCTGGAAGCAAATCCGATTTCCGCCGTTACGCATCGGTTGGTAAGTGACGAAGTATTATTTATTTTATATCAAGCCAAGATCTGTAATTATGAACTGATTTACACTCACAACGCCCATTTATTCTTGTTTAACATTTGATAAACTACAAAGATGAAATTACTTAAAGAGCGTTGTGAGCATGACTCGAACTACAGACTGTGAAATCTGTGAAGGCTCATCTACATTTGCTTTCTGTTTCTTCTTTTTTATATCTTACCTTTTTCCTTTTCGTCATCGTTTTATCGACAATCGTGTTTCTTGTCACGTGTTTCTTGTCTCTTCCGAAGTTCGTTAACTTTTATCTCGGACGACGAAGAAACAGGATAAGAGGCAAAAAGGCAAGTGGTAAAAAGCGGTAAAAGCAAGTAACAGGAAGCAAAGAGCACATTGTAGATTAGCCTTTAAACTCATGGCACACATAAAAAGAAGTAAAATATAAGCAGTAAGCGAATCAGTTAGTTACAGTACAGGACGTAAGGCAATAATGTAAGCAGTGTTGATTTGTTTACTGTTGATGTCTTACTACTTACGTTTCTTTGTAGCCTTAACAGATCTAAAACGTAATCTGATAAATCTGTGATAAATAAGAGCGTGTCGAATGTATAGATACATGTATTGAATCAAGAGAATAAGAACATTAAAGATAAATTATTTTCATAGATCTATTGTTTTAACCTTTTATCAATAATGTGAAATTTTTAATCATGGACTATTTCGCAACTCTTAATGACAATAATGATATCATTATATTGTCGTTGCATAAGTTGTGATATTTACCGAATCCTACGCACATCCGGGAAACTTTCACATCATTACTTAACCCTCCGCCGGCAACGTGAAATTTTAATTGTCCCATTAGCAATAGGGGTCTTCATGGACGTAGCTAATAAAATTGAGATTTTTATCTGGGCTTGAAGATAGTCGAATGGTATGAATTATTGGACTTGTTTTGTTTTATATTATTATTTTAATTAATCCACTGGCAGAAAAATCATAATCACATACATTTAATTTACTTGATTTTTCTCTTAAAATTGTAAACTGATCTTTTGAACTGAAAAAACTTGAATTTATAAAATCCCGTCGCGGAGAGATTCTCAGAAAATTTTTCTATTCTCATCTCTCATTTCTTTCTTTCAAAATTATTTTTTTCTCGAATACTCATTAAGCATATCAACTGTTTAAGCAGTTGATTATTTTTGTTCTTTAAGATTTAGGGGGGGACCACGTTCTCCTCTGCTTCTCTTTAGTTACATCCAAGAGAGGAGGAGGCGGAGTCTTCTAAAAACAGAGCCAATTGTTTTGTTGTTCTAAATTAAAAATCTAATTAACAACGAGTTTTTTTACATTATAGAAACCGAATTGTATTTTACTTATTTTTTATAGATATAAATTAATTTACTAGAATTCAAAATAAAAATATTGATGTTGTCATTAAAGACTCTGTGTCGCTGTATCTCGAAGCAATTAATTATCTCGTTTAATTTAATTCTCTGTTGTTCATATATGATCATTGGAGCTCAACCGCGACGTATCGCACGCGTAATGTTCGCAACGCGTGCATCAGGCGATTACGTCGAAGCTCGGTTGAAATTGCGAGATAATCCTCGAGGAGGATCGCAGCTCCGGTCAGCTCTTGTGTGGACCTTGTTGTACTGTTCAGTGATCCGTTAGTATCCCTCCCCCTCCTCCTCGCAGTAACCTCTTCGCGAGTTTCTCTCTTCAGCCGACACCTCTGCACACGACGTGCCGCGCGGTGTCGCGCGCACGTGTACCTATATGTACGTGCACGTGTATGTACATCAGCGCGTACAAGCGCACACGTATACACGATAACGCAATACGCACACGCACTGTGTTATACTACGGATCGTAATGCGTTACCCACGGCGGTCAGACGTTCGATGGAGAACGAGATAGCGGCACGTCGTACGGTGGGAGGCCGCGTATCTCAGGACATATCTACTAATTAATTTATACAGACTCCTCCGAGCGCCGGACCGCGCACTAATAGAAACAGCGCGGTGGGGAAAAAGAGGAGGAAGAACGAATGGACGAGTGGACGTATAGGGACAAGTCGGTACCGCACCATCGCGCGCACTTTATACGCGCGTCGCTCTCTCGCGAGGCAGCGAAATGTCGAGGTGTAACGAGGCGTGGAATTAATTTGGCTTAAGGGATGAATTATGCATTATTACACCGTAGATTATTATTATTACGCACAGATTTCAGTAACGATACAGGAGATGATTGTTTTCGTTAAGCCTTTGTCGACATATATTTGGCACTCCATATATGAGTATATTGAGATGTAATTTTACATTTATTAACATAGAATAAACGTGATTTATGAGTTGTCTGTTTTTCTGTGGCTGAACTAGTGTGCACTCATCAACTATAAGATAATACTTTGATAGATTTCAGAATGCAACCTGCTTACCGAGTGATTGGTTTTTACTTATACAGCGTTTTTTTTTCACTAGCAGAGCTAGTGCACACTTAGTGTACTTTAAAGCTGTTGTCACAAATTGACGTAAAGATGTATGTTTAATATAGAAACGAATTAAACCGCGAAATCTTCAATAATATACATTTAAATAATAATAATAATAATAATAATAATAATAATAATAATAATAATCCTCAATAATATACATTTAATATATAATACATTTATAGATAATATATTTTATCGTAATATTTGATAAAATATACATTGAATATTTTATTAATTGAGATAGCTTACTTTTACATTCAGATTACATTAGCTTTATTGTGCATTAAGTACGCATCAGTTGTGCCAATGAAAAACGCAAATAGATACAGTGAGAGCAGAAAGTATTTGTACAAGGAAATTTGTTATTAAAAAAAGCCTTATTTGTAGAAAATAAACATTATATTTTCTCTGTACGAAAAATCTTTTGTACTCACTGTATAACTACTTACATACTCAACCGCTCTACGAGCAAGGTTGAGTTCTAAAACATATCGTAAAAAAATGTTGTAATCTTTTAGTTGATGAGTGTACACTTTTGGAATTTAAAGTGAAATAAGATATATATTTGATATTTGGCGAAAGCGAGAAAGCTATTTTTAGAGTAGTCTAATGCAGGAATAAAAAAACAGATCTATAAATTTTTAATCAATTTTATTGTTTTAGATGACAACGAATTACGATCTGATGTACTCAAATATGTCCGTCTGGTATATCATAGATTTCGGAAACAGATCTTTATATATACATACACATATATATATATATATATATATATATATATATATAGAGAGAGAGAGAGAGAGAGAGAGAGAGAGAGAGAGAGAGAGAGAGAGAGAGAGAGAGAAACTGACAGAAATACAACGCGACATCGTCTGGCTGCGTGCTGGGCGAAGCGACGAAACGGGCGTTAATATTATTTATATCGATAATTGAGTGCAAAGTCATGGTCACAATCGCGTGTATGTGCATACGTATGAACACGCGTACACGTCTGTACTTGGACGGTCCCGCACCACGGGAGGCCATAAAATATCTTTAATGCCTTTCCAATTCAAATTCGGTCCTTAATGGCCGTAATAGTCATCCGCACTGATGACGAGCGAGTCGAATCGGTCTTTGCACCTGTATCATTCGAGCTAGCGTGGGTGCATCGAAAAAAATATACACGTTGCGTACAATCGTGGCAATGATAAATTATTGTGTATCTATTTTTAGGATATGATTTTTAAAAAGATATTTTATCACTATTTATCGATCTTAGAGAGAAAAAGGATATAAAGAATTCACTGGTTTTTAAAACTAGATATTTTTTTGTTCAAAAGAGCAATAGGTTTAGCTATTTATTTAAGGTTAATAATAATAGCATTAATTATAAAAAATAACAAAAAGAGTAAAAGTTGTACAGTATAAAAGTTGTATAACCTTTTTATAGAAATGCGTTTGCATCAATGTTTAATAAGATTGTTGATATGTGTTATACTTTGCAAAATATCTAGCAATACGAAATGAGAAGTAATGAATAGTATTATAAACTAATTTTAAAACTATATCGATCAATCTATGACTGCACGTCTCACGTACTTTGGAAAATCATTTGTTCCCTCAAATATGTAAAACTCATCTACCTTATCTTCCAATCATTAAGCCTCGTAGCGTTAATTACAAAGTATTATATTATAATTAATTATGGATATCATGACAAACAAATATGAGGAACAGCTAAAAAAAGATATATTATTATCAGTCACTTATACCGCATTCGATTCATATGGGACACAAAAGTATTACGATCAGAATATAGGTACCCTCACGAGATGAACATCGAGGAAGATATCAATCCAAGTCGAGATCGTGATCGACCATCGAAGGAATCGATGACAGTCCCTCGTCGGACGACGTTCCACCGCGTACGAGCTCAAGGACACTTGGACACCCTGGAATTCAGAACCGGTGGAACGACGTGCGCGTGTTCGTTCTGGAATTTTGCCTGTTTCTTTGCGCATTGTCTTTGTCCGCGTCGCGAAGAAACGCGTCTTTCGCGCGATTAGCCGCAAAAATGTGTGGAAAGCGCAAGCCGTATAGATTGCCGCAAAACAGCCGGCTATGCGATCCAATTAAGCGCTGTTGCGGATCATAAATGTTCGAGAATCATTGAATAATCTTACATCGGGAATACACGTTAGGTACTCAATAATCTGCAAGACGTGCAATTTTCTCGCATCATATAAATGGCAATGCCAGGATGTTTTCAAGTTCTCAGGCCTCTAAACTCAGTATCTTGCATCTCACGATACATCATCGCGATCGGAGCATATCGGTTTAAGCGATTTAAATGCGAAGAAAATTCATCGAGGCGGCTTGTATCGAAATTTACGTTGCGCGTATTTCACGTTTCTGATCGTTAGAGTGTCGAGGTCTGTCTCGAACGCGTGCATAAAGAAGAAGATCAAGTCACCGCGAAAGTTGCGCGGAGTCGCAGCGAGATATCGTAGCATCCAAATAAGCGTTATGTAATAGTCATTGATGAGTGTTACGTGATGCTCTCAAAGATGCTCAAAGATGCAAGAAAGAACGGTTTTGCTGAAGTAAAAATTTGCTATTATATATATGAATCTGAAAATAATTTAATTGACTAAAATAATTAGGACATTCAAACTAGCTGCTAAAATGTCAAAATTTTTTTGCAACATTATTCATCATGTTTGAATTTCCTATATAATTATTTTGATAATTTAACAAAATTATTTTTAAATCTGTATCTAACCAAATTTTAGATGCTTCAACAAAATCATTCTTTTCATTTTATAAAGAGCAATAATGTCATATCTGTATAGTCATTCGTTATATTTTTAACGAATATTCGGATATAAAATATTATTATTATATTATATTATTATATTTTATTTATATTTATTATTTTCAATTATGAAAAAATAAGATTTAAGGAAATAACAAATAATTTATATTTCGCACATAAACAGGATAGGAAGATTAATCTCATTGAAAAGCAGCGATAGAATATATATTATAGAAACATTGACAGAACATTGGAATTGCTATGCTATCAAATCGTGCTGTGTAGAAAGGGAAATAATTAGCTAATTGACTGCACCTGCACCTACGCGAGAGAACATTGAAAATAATTGCTAAGAACCCACCTAGACCTAAGATAGAACTAGGATACGAGAGGGAGATACGTCGGGGACTGAGCGAATGAGCGACACTGGTTTCAATAAGGCAAGAACACGGGCCTGGCAAACCGCAAGTCATGTTGGTTCATTACGCCGCCCCACGTGAGAGTAAGATGAGACTTCGAAACTAACCTAAGCCGCTCTGATGGAGTCCGCCTCGCGCGTAGCGGGGCCCAATATAACGCTAAGGCCTCATAGTGCGCTCTATCCCTTCGGGCTCTTTCGCTCTTTCTCTCGCCGAAAGGGAGGGAAAGAAAAAAAAAGAAACCCGCGGGATATTCCGCAAACACGCTGTAAATTCTTGTAGAGATTGCATTTGCGCCCGTATGCTTTAAGGGCATTAATTAAACCCGCATAGTCGTGCCTGGTGTACAGGCGAACGTTAGACGATCTTTGGTCCCGCCTAGAATTTCCTTTTTCGACTAAGTAACTGGAGTCCGCGTGCCGTTTTAATAAGACCATACATACGTAGCTACCAGAACGTTTATCATTCATCTGTAATCAGATGTTTCTTTACACTTTAGGTTAGACCTGTAGCTCATTAATCTATTAAACTGCTATATAAATATATATCGCTATAATATAATTAGAAGCTTTGTGCAATACTTCCATTAGTATATTAGTAAACAGATATTATATTTAACTCGTTATTCAAAATCCATGATGAGACTTCTTCATGTCCAGTGTTCTTTGTGCATTTCGCGCGAGTGCAATGACACCGCGATATAAAGCGTAGCTAAGATCTAACACGCCGGTTCTGACGTTACGGTTAGTTCATCCAGCCCGGAGATAGTCCGAGCACGTTATCTTCTGTTCGCGGTTAACCCTGCGAGGAGGAACGCAGAAGAAAACACGGGGAAGATATACGCGAGAAGTACGCTCGGTCGGTCCTTCCTCCCGATCCTCCTAGACACGCGGTATGATTAAATACGGACGAGGAAGCGTGGTCACGATACAAGGCGGACGCGTCTAAGATGAGTTAGAATCCACCGACGGTTATGTGCCACAACCCGTACAGTTAATTGGAATTTAGTGATCGTAAGTCGCGCCGCGCTCGTTGAGTCGGCTACCACCAGGTTAGCCGACCGGCCGGTCGACCTCGAAGAAATCGCAATTTCCAGATCGTTCCATTGACCAACCATGAGAACGCAATAAGAGAAGAATTGTCCATGAAGCAATTGATTCACACTTATTGAAAACAGATAGTTTATTTGAATTAGGAAATACTTGTCAATGAGCACAGATACGGAATAATGCAAATAGCATGCGATACGATGAGAAAAAGTGAGATTATTGTTTGATATTAAATGTATATTATTGGGTCATCTAAAAAGTATCCGCGGTTTTTTGTCACTAGATGGTGTTGATGGTCAACACATCTAGTGACAAAAAACCGCGGATACTTTTTAGATGACCCAATATTTGAAGAAAACGAAGTAAATTTGGATAGGTTAACAGAAATTTTCAAATATAAAAGATTGAAATCACATACAGTATTCATAGAGTATTCAATTAAACATTCAAAACATATATTATCGCACAAATAGTGTATGTTTTATATTTAATTGAATTTCTAAACAATTTCAATTTTTTATATAATTAAAAAATTTTTGTCAATTTACAAATTACTTTGATTTACTCTATTTGATTTTATTGCATTAATTAATCCTCCTCTTTGACATGGAATCTTCAAAGGCACCATTGATATTTTGATTATGAATTCTGGGAGATAAATTGAAAAGTATAAAAAATAAGTGAAATGCAATCTGATTTCTATGATGGTAAAAACTTGTTATTAGAGTTTTCAGAATTTTTTCTGATTTTTATATAGTCTGAAACAATAACAAAAAATTTAGTCTGTTTTCTTGAAGACTCTTATACTTGATGGAAAGGTTAAAACTCCATGTTACCAACGAAGGATTAATGCTTGTTTCTACCAATGCAATTTAATTTCAATCTCGGTTCACATAATTCATCATCTTTTTCTAAAACTTCATTTAGTTCTAAAATTTCGTTCTAAAAATTAGAAAAGATGAACAATAAGTGAAACTTAGATTAAAGTTAATCTACATTGATCGAAGTGAATATCAATCCTTTGCTAGTAACAGTTAAATGTAAAGAGTACCACGATTATTTTCATAAAGTCAAAGGGAACTCAATGATATAACGCATTCAGGAAACTTACCTTTTCGTCGATTGATGTATTTACTGACAATTTTTGCGATGATCACTTCTACTTATCAGAGATCATCAACAAAATCATTCCTGTAGATAGTATCTATACAACAGAACAGCAGGAATTATTTCGTTTTCTCTCCGATCGGCAGTATACACAGCATGGTGCAATTCTTCGCGAAAACAAAGTGATTCACGACATTAAAACAGTGTAAACGTTGTCAAGATTGCAAACCTCAGGCATGAACGGCGAACGTTAACGCTCTTCAGAATCATTGGCTAGAACAACCCGCTGCGCTGCGTGGATCCCCCAGGGATTAATGACAATAATTTCAAATTCAAATTGACAGTCTAGTGCTTATCGTTCGACTCGATCCTGCACCTTGAAATCCTACGTCTGCGGAGTCTCACAGATTCGTGCTTGGATTTTCGGGATACAACCTCGCGGGATTCACGAGGGGTCCAGGTGTACTCGCATCCGTGCGGCGATAGCAATCTACATCCTTAATTCCGCGGGTTGTCCGGTCCTGGCCGAGGTGGATTGTAAAGTCGAAACGTCAAAACGTACATTGGCTCGGACCACTCGTGTGCCCACCCACGTTTTCTCTCGCGTGCGCGTGTACACCTTCGGCGGCTCTCATTCGTTGCGATTCTCGATGCGGAAAAGAGGAAATTATAAATATACAGAAACACGTTTTCCGTGTGCTTTAACTTCTTTTCCAAGTACACGCTAAGCCAAGTATACACACGGAAATAAGATGCGTCAATAATGGGAGATAAACGCGTGCAATGGTGTGTCGAAATTGCAGACGTGCGGCGACACGATGCGGATGGAATGCCAAAGGAAGGAATATGCGTGTAAAGCGCGAAGATCGGAGCGAAAGAGGCTTTACGGTTCGTTCGTTTAGTGTCACGGAAGTGGGAGAAATGTTTGCATTAACGCGACGTCGCGCGTCGTGTCGTATGCGGCAATACCGCGATGCGTACGACTCCGCACGCTTGAACACGCGTGTGCACACGCGACTGTGTTCGCGTCCCGACATTGTCCATAACTTAATGACTTTATCGTCCACCACGATCATTTAAACCTGTCCTCGCCGTGTTTGAGCGGCGAAAAGCTGCTCTTTCGCTTTCTTTCTCTCCTACATGTCAGTAGTTCCTTTCCATTTACACCAAAACACAAATGATTCTCATTTGTAAAATTATAACTCAGTGAGTTGAATTGCACATTTCTTTTCATTCCGACAAGTGAGATTTAACTGAATATTTACTTACAGTCAGTATGAACTCGAGTTCGCGTACTTTACTGGGACTTGTTAAATCATATTAAAAGTGAGATTATAAATATTTTTTGCAATAAAATTATTTACAGATTTTAAGTTGCTTAAAGGCTACTATAAAGATACCTATGAGGATTAATATTATTAAATTGCGTTAATCTAATTTGTAACATTACTCTAATTCTGTTAGCATTGTTTTTAAGTCTAAAAATAAATTCGCACATAGTTTGCAGGATTGGATTTTATGATATATACATAAATTCATACGGAATTGTTTCAACACTAAAGATTCAAGCTTAACCGCTTAGTTTTTATTTCCAAACTGTTGTTTACATCGCGGTCTAATGCTTTAATATTGAGATTATAAACCTACGTTATTATGTGATAATTTTATTATCAAAGCAAATCATTATTTAAATATAAAATACATAACTTTAGATTCAGTTCATTGAGTGAAACTGGAAAGCAACTGTTGCAGTTTTCGCGCACCGAGGATGAGAGCGTATCTCTGTCTTCCTCTGATTCTCACAGCCAATTAATCCAAAAGCGTGCGTCATGGACCAAAATTCGCGATGACGGTGTTACAAGTCGGTGGATTTGCAAGGGACATACAGAACAGCGATTCTGCGAACGGGCCGATCACATCGAGATTCTGTCCAATAATTTACTGAGTTTATCGCTTATGACGATCGTTTAACCTGTCCTCATCGCCGCTTCGACGAAAAGAAGAGGAACCGTAGAAAATACTTCGGAGGATCCGAAGAAGATACTTTTCGCGCTCTCTTCGCTCGGCTAATTATTTATTTTGCTGCGAGTTTCATACGACGGGAGAAAAATTCAGCGGGATTAAGCAAACGGAAAATACCGAATGCCTATCGCGGTGATATTTCGTCTCTCCGCGGGAATATTATTATCATAATCTTAACGGGATGAGCAGAATGATTTCGCACCGTTTCATCTCCACGAGATACAGTCGTGGCCAAGATTTTTCGCCACGTCGCCACTCATGAGATCTACGGCGCGGAGCAAGAATTGCCAGCACGTAGAAGGTCAGGATCGTAGATCGGTCGATCGTCCGCAATAATCGACGATTTCTAGCGATGGAATTGGCGCCGAACGTCGTTTATGCTGGGATAGCTGATTGGCCGATCTGGGGTATCCGTGAAAACAGGTCGACGGATCGAAGGATCGTGAGAGAAGGACGTACCGGAAGAATGATCACGAACGTGGGCGCGAGATTACATTTTCGCGCTTCTTCTCCTTCCGTCGTGCCAAATACACTATATTTTCCCTTATCTAACGGAATCAGTGCAATCTCTCTACAATTTCTAACGATAACCTGAGATTTTCCATGCCACGATGACTCGTAATGATTCCCATGAATAATGTTTACTTAAGTTGACAATTTACGTACAATCGTATGATCCATTGCGATTTCTCTTTCGTATCTTCACTGAAAGAGTTATATATAATCACATATTTTCTTGATATGTATTTATTTTATTGGTTGTACAATAACAAAAATTTTTTCTTTAAAAAATTGTGTTTTAATCAAAATTTGGTTATTCTATCCAAATTTCGATAGGCCAACACAATTTTTATTATTTTAACCAAATTGATTGAAATAATTAATTTATTAGAATAACCAAACTTTGTAATTAGAATCCAATTTTTTAATGAAAAAGTAAGAATCTTTCATATCAGTCACACATCAACAAAATAGATTATACATACCATGTCTCTCAGCGTTTATTTCTACTTTATATACCTCTTGATCACTGTTACTCTCAAATGTTAATATCTCGTGACAAAAATTAAAGAAAACAGTCAGGTAACACGATAATAGAACAGATGAATATCCGAAGACGTGATATTAAATTTATCATCATCATATTGCGTCTCTATGTCTCTTTTCTTTCGCACTGAGTAGCTGCAATCTCCACCTCTTGAATATATTAGAAATTAGATCGTGACTAAAGACGCGGTGACACACGTGTTAGACATAGAGTTAGAACTCTAGAAGTAAGAAGCGACAGTATGAGACACATCAGTGGGAGGCACGATGACAAAATGGCAAGAACAAGAGAGAATAAACACGAGGCAAAGAGATTGCGTCGATGAAAAACTGGAGCTGACATGTTAACGACCGGCAAGAAGCCGACTTTATTGACCATAAACACAGCAATCTCTAAGCTGGTCTTATCCTAGTCTGGCCCAACGCATGCCGTGTCACTGGATCGCAAAGTCGTCTTTGCTTTTTTTTTTACGCGATTCGGTCTCGCTGATTCAGTCACGTCATTGTATCGTCTTCGGCGTTAATTCGGATTAAGGCAACTCCAGATAATATAGGCCAATGTATGCCAATATTAGCGTAAATATTATATACACACATATATAACATGTATAAATATCTGTATCAGAGTTGCTACAGAACTGGAAATCATGGAAATAGAAAACGCTCAGGCAAATCAGGAGAAAGTTAAGGAATTTTGTAAAATTTTTGAAAAATTAATTCTGGTTTTGAGGAAGATTAATATGCGTACATCATTTCTACGCAGTTTTAGAATACTACTAATTTAACAATTAAATGCAAACAGTTAGCATTACATTAATTAACATTGTTAACATTAAATTGCTTTCTCAACAAACTATTTCACAATTTCCAAATCAGGAAAATATAAAAAAATTCAAGATATTATTGGAAGCATCAGGGAAAATCCTGACATTTTGTCTGGAAATCAGGGAAAAGTTATGAAATTTTATGATAAGAACTTTGTAACAACCCAGACATAAATGTAGACTAATATTTAGCAAATGTCCATAACATTAGCCATGTCATCTGAAGTCGCCTTAGTCATACGAATGAAAAGGAAATCACCTCGCAGCACAGCACCGGTAATTGCGTCATTAATGTCAGAACTGGATGTCTTCCAGCCATAGTAGTAATGTGATTTTCTAAAAGCACACAAGACGAAGGAAAATAGTAAAAGAGGAAAAAACGAATATCGAGATCATTCCTTGTCATTTTTCGGCATTGTCTCTCCATTTTTTTATCCCGTTATCCTCATTTTTTTTTCGATTGCCAGATCAAAAAAAATCGAGTCTTCATATTTGTCCCGGTGTGGAGAAACATCTGTCGGGTTCACGGCGTTATCGCGCTTCATGGAAAAAAACCGGTTGGCATACTAATTTACAGATTTTGTCCTTGAGTGCGTCGAGTGCGTCGACAGAGTCATCGAAATTCTCGGCGGCGAAATAATGTTATTAAAGAGAGTCGTGTCCGCGCGGGCGGCGATAACACCCTTTTAAAGAACGCGCGAGTCTTTGAGTCTTAATTGTGGAGTAATACAGATACGATGACTCGAGCGGAGACGTCTCTCTTTCTCGAGATGTCACGTGAAGCTGGACATCACCGTGAAGTTACAGTACGCCGATTTGACCGGCAATATTTTAAGACGGGGTTAATTAGTTCGCCAGGAATGTCGCATTGCTTGAAGATTTGATGTTATACCGCGCGCTCGTGGATTTTTGCATAATTGCCGACACGCCGCGATTATAATCGCGTCGCTTATTTATCGCGAGGACGTCAGGTGGAAGCGTCGCGCCGTTTAACAGCGCGCGTGCGCTGGCTCATTAACGATTTCTTCTTGGAAGGAGCTGCGCAATGCCGCTGCAGGCTGTACCGCGAGTGAGCCTCGTCGTGTCGGTGCCCCGTCAGTTCTTTAGATTCCTCTTTACAAAACGGCCGCGCAGCTCTTGCGTAATACGTTGATTAATTCTCCGTTATTATGCCTCGCGATTTCCACCTGAAATTCGAACCCAAGTCAGCATTGTGGACTGGAAAGCGTCAGATAATGAATTTTAATTAGGTCTTAAAGCAGGTTTTATTCGTACATTAGTATGCGTCGAACGTGTGTACACAATATATACACGCGATGCAAACGGAAATACACACTCCCATCCAACATCTGTCGCCGGAAGGTTCCACGATTGTGATTTTATGTTGGAGGCTGTGGATACTTGAAACTTCGGGATTGAGTTATAAATCATTATTACTCGTTATTTGATATAATTATACCTCTTTACGTCGTCAGATTGTATTCGTCAGAGATGCATTTCTAAAATTTCGTTTTGCTTTCAACTCCCTCTTTCTTGATTTATACATAGATTAATAGATAAATTGTAGCTTAATGTTACGTGGGAACGAATTTAATTTATTCTAGCAAACGTTCTACGTAGTCATGATTGTAGGTTTGGTAACTTTCACGTAGATAACAGTGATAATTATCGTACAACCAATTTCAGACTGCCTTCTCTTATATATGTTACTGTCAAACATTTCAATCTGCTATCTAATGATGTTCGCTTTTTTATTTTCAACTCTACATTCAAATTAGCTGCTTCTCTTTGCTGATTCTCATTTTTGATTGTCAAATACGTTGCGTCTACATATTTTATTTTCATTTCATTTTTTCATACTTTTATTATTTATCTTTATATTAACTATGTTATTATTTTTTTTATGATAACTTTCGTTGCTTACTCTTATGCATCTTCCGTTATAAAACCTTTATACATAATCTAAGCATACAAGCATTTCGTTGATGCTTCTTTTGGGATACTGTACTGTAAAATTATATTATATCCTATGTTTTTTTTTTGTAAATTTATACTTTTTGGCATATCAATAACGCTTATTATTATTATTATCGTCAGTCTCGTTACGTTTTCCAATGAAAGCGACGAGCTTTCGACTACATCAGAACTGGCATCTTAGAGTAAAATCGACTCTCGCCGCTTGTACTTTCAATGGTTTGCGATGCTCATCGTGGCGTACTGGAGACTCGTTTTCGCACGCGTATGTTCTCGCCGCGAGCGAGACCGACCAGCATGTTCACGCGTGTGCGTTCATCGTGCGTGCGGTGCGATGTCGGCAGGTATACGACTGGGCATACCTCCGTAAGGTCGCATGAAAGCGAGGCGCTCTTCCGTCGAGCACCTGTCGCCAAAAGGATCGGCCACCACCCAGTGGATATCAGCGGATCCCTCGTCTACCGAAGATCTGGTGACTGGTCCTCCTTTGGTAGAATCCAGGGTGTACGCGCCTCACGAACCTTATCTCGATGCGGTCATCCCGCATCATGATGGATCGATGCATTAGCGTGCTGATTAGGTTGTCCTTGTGAACCTTTTCCTTTCCGCAACACATTCGATTCCGTTTCTCCCTTTTGCGCTCCTTCCTTCTCTTGCCGCTCTAGCGAAGCCTATTTAAAATAAGTTTATTTGAGTAATATGTGTGTCTTTTTTTCTTCATTTTCATTTCTCTACTCTTCATGCTTCTTTCTAAAACGAAAAGAGAATTTTGTACATTTAATGTCTGTTTTTATAAATGTAGTTTAATTTTAATCTCGATTTAACTAACTCTTCTTTTTTTTCTAGTTTTAAGAATGAGAAAAAATAAAGAGTAAATTAAACTGAGATTATATTAAAGTTAATTTACATATATTAGTAGAAATAGATATAAAACGGTTAACTAAACGGCGGTTCAATTAAGCATATAATTACGTAAGCTAAGAAGCGATGATATTCTAATCCGACTGTCCTATTTTAATTCTTCACGTTCCATTTATTCATGTATTTACACGCGAGAAGAAATGATAAGAAATTCCATTACTGTGTTATTCGATTTAGATGATAATTATTATGCCATTTGATTTAAATTGTATCGGGCGGTGTTCACGAGATAATACTATTAAACTCGGTACTCCACCGATGTGGATTATACATACCGGCATGCGATTTCGTAACGGATAATCGATAAAGAATTGTTTAACGAGGCTTGCATAAAATACTAGGCGGTAAATATAATACTATCCTCAACGCAACGCGCGAGATGATGAACTTTGCAAGACGTTGCGGGTAAAAGAGCATATATAGCAATCGGAACGTGAGAGACGGCCAATGTTCGCCGTGGGCAATGCAGAAGAGGAGATTCAACAAGATTGACCAATTCCACCGGGAATATCTAGCATCTACTAATCTCGCGTATATGGTACCGGGCACTTGCCTAACAAATCGACCGAGGAGGTGAGCAACGTAAATAAGGGGAATCGAACATGCCGGCGAAATGTTAAACGTCCTAAACGTGTATGGATATATATATATGCGTACACCGTAAATGTCAGCGCCGGGCGAGCTACTCTCGAAGAACACAACTCTCTACTCTCTGAGGTAATACAAATGGATTCGTGTGCAGCATGGATTTGTGTATGTTTGTCGATATACGTCAGAAATCTGCTGTAGGTGCTGTAGGCTGGCAAATATTTAGTGGGAGTCATATGGTAAAACATTTCCGTGATATGTCGTGACACGTTGCCGTGTGTTGTGGCTGTATTATATTGTATAATATATGTAGTTGCGATAAATCATCTCGTTTAACTTGACGAGCGGACGCTCGCGCGAAAGGAGTACAAATTCGCAAATTAATTGAATCCGCGTCTCGAACATGAAAACGCGTGAGACACGGAAAAGGCACGAAGGATAGACATCATGTGAGAAATATATTAATTTTCTCCTGAAGTATACATATATATCATAAACTGCTTTTTAATAATCTAGAAGCAATTGCGCGACACTTCGACGACATTTTATCGTGCGAACCATTGATTGTGTTAATTAGAATATTTTCAACATGTGGTGTGAATATTGCAGAATATCGAAAGAAAAGAGCAAGAGTATTGGCTTTTGATGGAGATACCATCTCTTTAGTACATCGTTCATTTCTATAATTGCAAGGGCATTGCGATTCGTCCGTCACGTTGCGCAGTTGATTCAATGCATGTACTGTAAGCGATAAGAACGACGGAGACATATACACACACACACACACACACACACACACACACATATGTATATATATGTGTACATATCTATAATGGAGACGCGCGATAGGCACTGCCATGGAAATAAAAATAAATCAAAGCTACGTCTCGGGTGTAATTTATCATCTCGGGTGATATTAATGCGACTGCAGGTCACTTTTGCCAGAATCGGTGGACACGTTTATGCACGGTTCAAGTTTGTGCAAGGCTCATGGTGAAAGAGAGAACAAAAAAGATGACGCATGTGTGCGTATGTGTGTGTGTGTGGGGGAGAGGGGGAGGGGGAGAGACTATATTACATATAAGGACGAAAGAGTGAAGGAAGAGAGAAAATAGTAGACCCAGAGCCTCGGGATGTTTTCACAGATGAGAGGCGATACCTGGACCCTACCTGCGCAAAACTTTATTGATGACGAAATACGCAATCAGTGCGATCTACCACGCTACGCGCGCGCGCGCGCACGTGTTGTATACTTTCAATTATATATAAATAATTAACCTTCTGTACATCCGACAGAGCCGACTCGGTCCAATTAAATCCGGCGTGATGAAAATCGTTCACGTATAACGGTCGCACCCAGGCGACTTTTGCCGACGTTTCACGATGGAAATGCTTATCGGCCCACCTGATGGGAAGATCGATGACAACCTGAATAATTTAGCTTGGCATACTTTACGACCGGCGGAAGTCTGCTTTATAACGCGACGTACACATCCAAATTTTTTTTTAGACTCTCCGGTAATTAATAGCAAAAACAAAATATATTTCTTTCTCTCTCTCTCTCTTTTATTCTCCGACACAATTCGTAGAAAGATCGATTTTACATCAGTTACGCATTTTTTTGTATAAAATTAGTTTCTTAAATTGATTGATTGCGCAGCCAGGGGCGATAAGGTTGATGGAGGTGAGTTATGAGATTCTCAAAAGATTTCAATGCAAATGTTAAGTAAATTATGCAATCAGCGTTCATTCGTCGGGCTTTCCCACCTTTAGTATTGTCTTTCGTGCATTTTCCTCGGTCGGAAAGAACGCGAGTAGTTTATTATACGCTCATTCTGGAATCGCTGATGAGGTACACGGGATCGGTAACATCAACAATTGCGGCACGTTGCAGCGAACAAGCAGGCAACTTCTGAATTAAAACGTGCTGATGGACGATAGTATCGTAATGTAAAGTGTATATACATATCTAGCTCTCTGCTGGCATTTTAATCTTCCATCAGCAATACAGGACTTTGAAAAATGACAAATTTTTTTAAGATTCCGAATTACATAAAAATCTGGTACATTTGCTAATGTTTTAACAAGTTGCATTGTATTTTATTTATTTTTTTTTACGAATTTAAATTTCCAAAATTCAAAATTAAAACATCAATGATGCCTACTATATTGCCCTGAGAATTAATTAGCACAATAAGATCAAATAACATGCATCTAATATCAAATAATGATTACTATTTTCTTATCATGGCTTCTTATGATGCCGTTATTTGCACCATAATTGCACTATGCTGTATCTGTACTCGTTCACAAGTATTCGTTCTTAAGTAGAAAAATGTCTGAAAAACCTAATCACTAGCTAGAAATTGGCCAGTTTTTACTATTTGAACTTATTGGACAATAATTATATCCAGTAGTGGAGAATTAGGTATATCCATATGTATCGCTGCCACTATTTTTCCTGTTCCCAGTTTCTCTTCATCTTGCTCTCTCTCTTTTTCGTTGCTGTCCCTATTACCAGTATCCGCTGTGAAAAAATATTGCCTGATCGACGCAATATCTGACAGGGCGTGTTTAGAGCGAGCCTCCTCGCAGGGGGGATCTCTTCGTTCCTCGACGATTCTTTTCTTTCTTCCTATCTTTTCTTGGCTCCTCGGCGAATTTCCATGGTATGAAAAGAGCAAAGCGAGAGCACTACGGATTGAGTCGCTTCTGTTCCCCCAGCGCGTATATACATTCAGAGTAACTAATTATGCAGATAACGACCGTAGCACAGAAAAGAGGAAGCACTCGAGATACGAGAGGCTCAGTCGCGCTCTGTTCACCTTTCGCGCCGTTTTTATTTATTTTTTTTTTTTTCGATACTCCGCCACGGATACCCCAGTCTCGGTCACTCCCCTTTCCTGAGTACACTCTAATGTCCGTGATAACGTTGGGGTATGGAGTACGGTTATTATATTTTTTGAGATACGTATATATGAGAGAAGAGAGGGAGAGAGGAAGACAGAGAAGAGGCGTGAAATGGGATCGATCGCGGTACCAAAGCACTCTCTGAGTGCGTCAGTAAGTGGCCAAGTCCGATCATCTCGTCTTCAAATCCCGTATGTGCGTACGCACACGTACTCGTATCTCACGCGTCGGGAATGTCGGGATAGAGTGCACACAGTAGTAACGCGTAATTAAGCTAATTAGCAACTCTCTTTCTTTCTCTTGCGTTTATTAAAAATATCAATTTACCCGAAAGCAGAGAGGCGCACACACAAACACGCGTGCAAACGCAGGTGATCGCTTCTCGCGGTACGCGATCGCATCATAACATCGTTATTAAGCCGAGAGTTAATTAAACGTCCGCGGTACATCACTGTCTAGTAACAAAGCATTTCCTTGCAATTTAGCGACTCGCTCGGGAATCACCGCCCCGTGGTTTACCCCACGCGTTATCCATTATACTGAAATCTCATCGTACGTCAAGTTCCGGTGGAAGGTTTGAAGGTTTTCGGCAGGAGCCTCGTAACGCGTGGAGGAAAGGAAAGAATCGTCCGGACTCTCCAAAGCATCGTGCACACCATAACACGCGGATAGTCCAACCATGGCTACACACACACACACACACACACACACACACACACACACACACACACACACACACACACACACATACATATATATATTTATATGTATGTATGTATGTATGTATATATATATATATATATATATATATATATATATATATATATATATGTACACACAACACACACACACAATAACGAGTGCTGCAGTTTCTCATTAGCGCGGCCGCTTTTTCTGCCAAGGAATTATGAATCGTTTTTATTGCTTTTAAAATTGCTAATCAACCGCTCGGCCATCGGGGGCAGTCCCGGACTCGTTATGCCGCTGTGCCCCATCCCCCCGACGCCCCTTTCCCTCGCCGACACCTATATACGCCCCTGCTGAATAGATATTCGACATTCCTTTATTTCTGCATTCACCATGTAACGCGCGGGTCGACCGGGCCGTTTAATATGGACGCGCTTGATTTATTAATCCTTGTTTGATTTAATATCCCATTCGAATTACTTCGATTTAAACTGCCATTGATCGCTCTTACGAGATAAGCGCCGTTATTCGTTTCGCCTTCACGCGCGATCGTCTTCTTAGTACGATAATCGGATAAGATCTATACACTTGCCGCACCCTCGGCACCTTTCGAAACGTCATTTTCCTTATTTCTCTGATCTACAGAAGAAATCTCGCGATTCCGCGAGCTCCATGAAAGGCCTCGTCGATCTCTCTCTCTCTCTCTCTCTCTCTCTCTCTCTCTCTCTCTCTCGCGAGCGTTGCTGAAATGTCAGCCATAAATTTTCGCAAATAAATGCGTCACAAATGTTTCCTCGCTGTTTTACCATTTATTAACATAAAACAATGTTAACCAATACTACTGATGACGGTCTCGCCAGCTGGGATTGTTACATTCTGCCATACGTGCCACGATGTTTACGCAAAAGGGAACATAAAAAAAAGTCCGTTCCGTTACAGAAATATTTTCTGTACTTTTCATGTATGACAACGACGTTAATAGAGATAGCAATTACGAAACATTCGATTTATTGTTGTTTTCCAGCGCCGATTCTACCGCAGGCTATCGCACAAGGGCAAATTGAAAAATTTCTAATTACGTTGCCGCTGCGTGCGATACACCGTTATGAATTTATACCACAGTCATTATACCGTCGGTTGAGTTTGCCAATCGCCAGCAGTGCTGTAGCGTGGCTAAACCCGTACGATGCGCTTTTTGCTTCAATGAAGTCCACGTTAACAAGTTCCGCAACGCAAACCGGACGTTATCTACTTGCATTAAGTAGCACTAAATGCGCGAAACAGTACTTGACTTGAAATTAATAGTCACGGATGTTATAATGCTTCTACTTATAGTGCGTAGCGTAATGGCTTTATACTTGTTAGAAACATTTACTTGAATTACGCGGCTATTTGTTGACTACAATTTCTGCATATGTACAGCAAATGCAGCTCTTATTGAATGCTCGGTATACAGTTATACAGCAAGAAATTGATAAATCTCGGTTTGAGTTTTATTTCAACTTTCTGCATTAAACTAACTATGGTATTAAGAAAAACTTGATAATAAGAAGATTAATAAATATGACAATCTACCGATCACTGTCGCTTGTGCCGCGTTATTAAGTTTTAACAGAGATCGGTATGAAGATCATTGGGGGAATCGTCGTGTTCGACCGATCGGATTCAGCCGACCGAGGAAGCATATTCGCAAAGCGTTTTTTACTGCCATAAGCTCGCCGAGCGGACCATTACGCCGGGCGGGGATCGGAGGTGTACGCCTTTTTTGTATCCAAATAATTTGCAATCTACCGCGTGGCACAGAACATTATTACGAAACATTGTAATTAGCCCGCAACTCCCCGGGCTTTTTTCGATGGCGTATCTCCGAGACGATGAGTGCCGCTGATGCACGCGGGTGTGCCCGTGCCTTCACGTGGATCCGGATAACTTGGCGACTCTCCGCGAGAGAAAGAGAGAAAAAGGGAGGTAGTTGCTGGCGGAGGTTCGGACGTGAGGTGATTGATCGGTTCCAATATAATGAGTGCCGATAATGACCGACACGGGACAAGGCCTGGCGCGAACGGAAAGCGATGGGTCCGTTTGATAGGAGTCCAAGGAGAGAGAGAGAGAGAGAGAGAGAGAGAGAGGATGCACAGTCCTGACTCTTTCAAGTCCGATGCACTCACACGTATGTATGTTACGTACCACTCGTAGACACTCGATCTACGCACACACGTCTGTGCGTACATGCGTGTCGGTGATTTGACGATTAGAAAGAAATTTTTACAGATAAAGAAAGACCTGCGTGCCTCGAATCGACTCTTCTTCTTCTTCTTCTTCTTCTTCTTCTTGGGATCAGAGCGCGTGTCGCCGCTTCAAATTCGTTCAGAGGCTCCTCTCTTCGGCGTTTTTTCAACCGTGAAGTGTTGCTCCGAGAGTAAATTAATATATTATACGGTAGTTATCAGGACGGGATCCATGTCTGGATGATGATGAATCTCTTTCTAACGGAGATATCTATGGTCGCGCGATCCGCTCATCATATCTGTTCGTTAGAGAACATACACATAGTTATTTGATTACGATAATAAGATGTGACCCGTTTAGATGACCGCATATTGTATTATTCATTTGGAAATTAATGTTTGCTAAATACAGTTTATTATGAATCTACATACACTTAATCTTATACACGCTAACGAAACATATCTTCTTGAAGCAAATAAATAAAGCTTATATAGATGATATTCGTGGCCGGTATTCAGTCGATTCTTATATTTAAAGCTATCTTAAGATGTTACGAACTAATCAGCGAGCCGCATTAGCATCTTAAGATACTTGGGACAATCTTGAAATAAGAACAGACTATGAATAATCAGCTCAGTACGTTCTTCTTATAAAACCGTCTTAAGTAATGTCTTAAGACGTTAGTACAACTCTCTCTCTCTCTCTTTCTCTCTCTCTCTCTCTCTCTCTCTCTCTCTCTCTCTCTCTCTCTCTCTCTCTGATTATCATATTTTAAGACTGTACTCCTCTAAGACAATCTCAAATATAAGAATCGAATGAAACTGGCCTGTAACTCTCTTTCTTGGATCTGCATGTGTATCAGAAATCGCGAAATGTTTGACTCTTGACTTAACATTATACCGGTCTTACTCCATCCTTTTTTCTCTGCTACCGCGTAGATCACCGAGAGCATATCGAGCCATAGATCGGGACCCGCTTTCTTTTGTCGGCAATCGAGTGCTTGCTACTCAAGAGAGATGACGTGTCAATTTACTCTTCGTTCCTTTCGTCGCGCACCTCTTTATTTCTGTCGCTTTCGGTGAATCTCTCTTCTTGGCGCCCCGATGTATGTGCAGATGGTGAGAGAGAGAGAGAGAGAGAGAGAGAGAGAGAGAGAGAGAGAGAGAGAGAGAGAGAGAGAGAGAGAGAGAGAGAGAGAGAGAGAGAGAGAGAGAGAGAGAGAGAGAGAGAGAGAGAGAGAGAAAGCGCGAAAGAGAGGAAGCCGCGTTGAGTGGAAGCGGGACGGATCTATCTACCGGTTGTTATCTAGTGACGCGCCGAGGATTACGTTTGTACGATTCGCCGGCGTGGATGATGTTGTCGCCCATGGTGTCGGTGTTATCTCGACACGGGAGGGCACTTACCTACTGATAACCGTACCACTCATTCCTTCCTTGTTGCGCGCACATACTTGACGCACGCATCTACTCGCTTCGTCACGTTCTCTCCTCTCTCCTCCTTCCCTCCCTCCCTCTCTCCCTCTTTTCCCGCAGAGGAGGTCCTTCTACACAGTCTCTTTATTTATTCCCTCCGCTTATATCCCTCGTTCCGCGATATTCGCCGCGAATTTCGCCCGGACCTTCGGCCTCCACGAGTCTACTCGGCGCACATTCGATTTTTACCTTTACTCTAATTTGTACGGTGTCACGAGTGGCACCCGGGTGCATTCATAATTAGCTCTCGCGACGATCCCGCGTCGTCTTATTCTCCTCCGGGGATGTCTCGAAACGGTCGTTATTAACCCGCATATACGTCTCGACGTTTCACTCAATGCGGTGCGTTTCATTTTAGCCTTTAGCGTTTTTCAGCTCTCTTCGCGAGAGCATCTCCATTGAAAGGCGGAATTGTTTATTGATACGTACGTAAAAATTAGGTGGCTTAGTCGATAACTCTAAAGCGCTCTGTCTGTACGTATTTATCAGCTGCATTATTAAGTGCACTCTTCTCGCGCCGCATAATATATTCGCACCGCAGAAATCGCTTCGCCTCATTCATTTTCATCCGATCTCCCGCACGACGTAATGTTGCCCCCTGTCTTAAGTCGTCGCTTTCCTGTATTCAGCGCGACTGTATTCAGTTCGAGTCAGATATCTCCGAGCGAAGTCTGAAAGAGGACGGACGAAATTGACGAGAGTGGTAAGGCAGACAGGGAGGGAAAATAAAAATAGAGGGTCCCTAGTGCCGCGCGCACTAACACTCCCGGCGGGTAATGAGACGAGGAGAGTTTATCCCCCCGTTCGTCCTCCTCCGCCGTTCTGTTGCAGCGCGGATGCTGTTTATGCAAATGCAACCACGAATCACGTCCGGTGGCAATCGCTCCGGGAATTATGCCGGGATCGGCATGGAATGATTATTCCGTGGCGCTAAACTCATCTCACTTCGTGGCCCGGCAATTCGGGGTCCGCCGACAGTCGCTGGCATTATCCGCGGCGCGCACTACCCTATTTAATTCAAATAGGCTGCGATGTGCACGCAACACCCCAGACTTTACACGCATGACTTTCTTACTCTGCTCAATCGTTGCACATGTGAACGAAATCCTGAAATTTCGGGTAACATTGAACTCTTCTTTTAGGAATTCTGAGATACACGTATGTTCTTCCATTATGGAAGAATAAGAAAGATAGTCGTTCCATATTTCTCTCTTTAATGTTTTTTTTAATTAATTTTAAACTGTTGCTCAGTCTCTTTTATTTTTATGATTTCTTGTTATGTCTTGCTTCTCGCGCACATAAAACCAAGAACAATCAATGACAATTAACGCCGTAATTGAAACCTTTTTATAAAAATTATAAAAAAAAAAGAAGCAGCCTTTCGAGCACGTTCTTTCCGCGCGCGGCCTCCATAATTTCATCGCAATCGTATCTCTACATTTGCCTTATATTATCCCCAATTAAGGCCTCGCTCGACGTCCGCCCTGTGTGCCATTACCAATTAAGGTTCCGGTCCTACCTCTCTGGAGGAACGAAATATGTACGTAGATCGCAACCGTGGATGGATGGAACGACAAAGGGTAGGCCTCTGACGGGAACTTTTCCGTGCGAGATGGTGGAGAAGAAGAACGGAGTTTACCGCAGCGCGGTCGTGGCCCATTAGGGATTATCGGGAGTCCAGCGATCCAGGGCATAAACATGCTCGACACCTCGCCAGCTCGCGGTAATGCGTTCGTAACTCCTGGCAATATCCTGGTGCTCTTCTCTCTCTATTCTCTATCCTTTTTCTCTATATCCCTTCCCTTCCTCATCAACTTTATTTTTCTTTATGAGTTTCGATACGGAATTATCTTTTTTATCATCTCTTACCTTTGTACCGCAGACTGAAGTCCGCGATATTCACTATCTACACACAGGGTGCTTCTGTAGATATTTTTATTTGGAGAAACGGTAACTGTGCTTATACGAAGAAAAGGCTGAAGTCTATATATACGGAATCTAATAAAAATGTAATTAGATTTGAATCTGCAAATTTAATTAAATTTTTTATATTTTACATAAAATGTGTATCTAAAATATAAAATTTATAAACTTTTTATATTTTAATTATTACAAAATGTGTAAAATATAAAAGATCTTTCATATATTTTTCGCGGATTTTTTATATTTGAGTAAATGATTTTTTTTGTTGATATTGAATTCAATAAGATTTCATAATATAAGTATTAGTGTCTTTATATACATGTACATCAATATACTTTTTAATTGTAAATACATTAAATTTAATATAATGTCATGAAATTAAGTTCAAATTGTATAACTTAAAAGTTAATGAAATTTAAGAACATTTCTAATAGTGTAGATCGAAGGGAGATTAACTAGCAATGTTTTAAGTAGATTAACGTTGCAAATCTCGATATCGAGTCGATTAAAAAGTTCTCTTTCTACATATCTCTACCAAGATGGCGTGTCATAGTCGTAGTATCACAGTGGATGGGATCGAAGAGGCGGCAAAGTGTACAACGTAATGAGGTTCGAGATACATTGAGACGTAAGATTTTCGGCCGAGGCTAATAGCGACATTACTCATTTCGCTCGACGTTTCTGATACACAAATGGAGGCATCAATAACGACCGAGGTGAGAGCGAGATAAAGAGAAATTCTTACGGCAAAGTTGGACGAGGGCGAGTGAGAGAGATCGAATGCTTGTGAGATGGATTCATCGGTCATTGCGCCGATCTTCAACGCTACCAGACTTTGGGTGGAAGTGTTTTAGCGTTTAGGAGAATGCGGGGATAACGCGCGGGATTAAGATTCAGATTCCAACGTGCGTTTGTCCATTTCTTTTCCTGGGACGTATACATTACTTCTTTAAAGAACACCCGGTAATATTACGCAATTGAAAAGCCATGGGATAAATGAGTACCAAAAGAATTTACTTGCTCGACGTTTTTTATGTAACCCGCTGTCTACTTAATCCGTTTCCCTTCTTCCTCCGCGTCTAACACAAATCACGATCAACTGGAAAAAAAATCTTGATTTTATCTTGTCGACAGATCTTTATTGCCTTCGCGTCTAAATGACTATACCGAATAGTTTAGATCGCGCATCTACAAATTCCTAATAAATAAGCATCGACGCTGAAGTGATTAAAATTATTGTATACATGAAAAAAACGATTTACTGAAGTATCTCACAATTTAAGTAGATATAGATATATCTGAAAATAATTTTGTTGGGTCAAAATAATTATATATAGGAAACTCAAACATGATGAGCTGATGATGATGATGATGATGCAAAAAATGTTGACACTCTATTATAGCAATCAGTTTGAGCGTTCTATATAATTATTTTAATGGTCCAATCAAATTTGTTTTCACACAGATCTATATCTAGCTAAGTTTTTAGATATTTTAGCGAAACCGTTCTTTCCAACGAATTTCAATACTTGTTCCGTTCTGTAAATTCAATGCGAATTTCAAATTTATTGGTATGAGGCAATATTGTTGTAACGCGAAATCATTGATTTTCGCAATCTTGCGTTTCGAAATTGGATCGTTAAGTCTGGACGACGACGGTGGATGTCGGTACACGAAATGATGTTAAGTAGAACAGAGAAAGTGAAGAACACGATGTCGGGATCGGGGTGTATATATTGTATATATAATATCCGCGATTCTGCAATTAAAAAATATTAAAATTACGAGTACTTAAATTCTCAATTGCGTAGCGCATGATAATTGCGATAACTTGTTATTGCGACAACTTTTATCTTCGGATCCTCTCAAGAATTATGCTCAAACACAATGAACGTATATCTCGTAAAATTAAAAGAAATGAAGATCGACAGTGAAAGAAAGCGAGAAAAAAAGGGGGAAGGAAAGAGAGAACGAAATGCGCGACAAAGAGAAGAATAAGATTGAAATGATGATATAACGGATCGAGAAATCGCAAATTAATTACTCGTAAATCGCAATCAAATTATGGCGTATATGCATCAGTGAGCACAGGAGAGGAGGAGGAACTGCAAGTTCTCTCTCTCCAAAGGATCGCCATTACATCCAATCACTGATTCGACTCCGTTAATTTTACATTTAATTACGCGAAACTCCGAGTTGTCTCTGTTCTTCGCTATCAGCTTAAACTCTCGCTCGTGTCTTAACTGCTAATTTTTTAATGTCTCGCACGGATAAAGGCACACGGCCGGAGATTCAAACTGCGCTTTAAGTGCCCTCCTTAGACTCGACGGCCGCTCTTCTTCTCGTGATTAATGCTGTGGGAGTCAATAGACTCCCGTTTTTCATCGACTGCGATTTGTATGCGCGTTCGCGAGCTTACGACCGATTATGATGCATCTATTACGAAGAATCGCTTGTAAAAGTTTGCCACGCTATAACACGGACATTATGTATGATACATTGCCTTTTGAATTTTTCCGCGTGCTTAGATTTTTTTTTTGTTTAGCAAGAAGAATCGCCACAACACGAAGTGTGATTCTGGCTTATCAAGTAGAAAGCGTTATTTCGAGTACCGTCCGTTCCAATTTCATGCGGTTCACGTACTTATGTACATGAGCAACTTATCCTCTATCGTGTTTATTTGAATATCTCTGTATCCTTTGTATCTATCTTTATATAACTTCCTTCCATTTCTATACGCATTTGGTAAAGTTTCCGTGAATTTAACACTTTATTTTAAAAAATTTTATTAAAAATTTTATCAATAAGAGTTGTCTGCATTCACAATAGCTCTACCTAATATATTTTAAAAATAATTTTACTGATTTAGCTTAAAAAAAAAAAAGATATAAAGTCTATAGTAAAGACACGTTTTCGTAATGATAAAGATTAGCTACAGATTAGCTAAGAAAAAAATAATCTAAATTTAGATAAATATTTATTTGAATACTGCCAACTAAACATTTACTTACAATAAATTAAGATTTACTTAATAAAAAGACGTGAATTGTTAATCAAATCAATGTTTATTATATCGAATAAATATATCTTTATAAATATTTAGTTGGTACTATTCAAATAAATATATTTATTGAAATTTAGGATATATTTTTTTGTACTGTGAGAATGATTATGCAGTAGTTAACAAGGACGTATTTATAAAAAGAGCCTGGTTTATGTTATACTTTGTTTACAATACTTTACTTTCATTATTTCAATAAAAAATATTTAAATTTTTTACATAAAATGTAAAGGTACGTTAAGTAAGAGACTCTCAGATATATTATTGCACAATATTTAATATTGCGTAATATTATTGATTGTATGGGGGCTATATAAAATAATTACACAATAATATTGAGCATCTAGAGATTACTTTAAGCGTCGCTGCGCAATCCTGTTTGCGCAATCCTCTCGTTTCTGGAATCATGAGTAAAAAAGCACAAAAGATTCGATGGGAAGGAGACGAAAAGAAAAAGAGCAACGAGAATTGCACCATGCCGCGCTCTCGCCGTCTTCACCGAAGTGTCGATGACCCCAGGATGCAACGTGTTAATTGGAAACGCGTGAAACGCATGAATCTAATCGTTCTCATACCGGAGGAGAGCGGACGCGATACAGGTCGGAGAGAAACCATAAATTCAGATCGGACGCATTAGCGCGTCCGCGGCGTCGTTTTACTCGATCAGGATACGTATCGTCTGTCTACCTACGCAGACACGCTCGAAATAACGAGAATTACGACCCGACATCGATTTCAACTTAAAAATACTCACTTTTTAAATCTGAATCAGGGGATAATCCCTGTTTATCAGTCCCAAGTATATTACTACGTAATCAGTGAAATTCAACTGGAAAAGAAAGGAAGTTAAGTAATTAAAGCATTATACACTCAAAAAAATACGCAAGTAATAATTACTTGTCTCGAGAATATTTCAAAAGTTCATATATCCACAAATCTATCATAAATTCCATAAACATTAAATATATTCTGAATCGTAGTAAGTTTAATACTTCAATCAAGTTTAGATATTAAGTTAACAAATTCAATTTACTCATTAGGAAAAATTTGTTTCTTTAATCAATATTCAAGAAAATATATTTTTTGTTAAAGATAATCGTTATTTAAAAGAAAGAAAATAAATTGAATAATCACTTTTCTCAACAATATAATGATATTTTTCTACGTATAATTAAAATATCGATATTTACAAATCAGTTCCAATAGCATAATATTGAATTTATACACTAAAGCAAGATTAGCTAAGTTAGTTCCACGTTTTACAGATATTTTAGTTGAACTTCACTCTGAATCGATTATTAGTGGCATACTTGGGACTGATAATCAGTGATAAGCCTTTAATTTAGATTTAAAGAGCAATATTCCAAATAAATTCAAAATTCTACTACAAAAATTTGATTTTTATTTTTAATAAGCGGCATATTATTCAACAATATATTAAACAACAAGTTGCAAATGCGATTCGTTATTACATATTGCAGATTAAATCCATGCGCAAGTTTCTTGATAATATACCAATTCCATTGACGAATAATATATTCAAGGTGAGACTATCGAGAACGAGCCATCAGAATATCAAGAAGGAAACTGAAACGTCTGGTCTCGAATGTAAAAGTCGTAGATTGAATTGAAGTTACAAAGTTATGACGACTGGAATGTCATTTAATATAAAGTCGCCGATAATGCCGGGAGATAGCGAGCCTTGATCTTTCTAGAAACGAAGTTGCAAAGTGCATAGAAATGGACTAGATCAATCTGCTGCGGCTTCTGTTTTATTAGCGCGACATTGATTTAAATATATATCGCATTATAAGGGAAATTTATTAAAAGAACTCGTTGCAGCGCGTTTTCCGGGATGTGCTTCTTATACGTGTGAAGAAATCGAAACCAATCTCTCGCAACGCTATTTCTTCGGAGGACACGCGCGCTGTATTCCTCTCAGTTCCGCATGAAATAAGCGCGAAACAATATAATTGCATTTGAATGTTGGGATCCACACACACACATACATACGCACACAAAAGCGCTATAAATTAAACGTGTCCGCCGCGACATCTCTACGGCCGTCGGTTTCGTTACTGTATCTGTACCGCGAAAGCGTAGATTTAATCATTCGCAGATATTTGTCATTGGCAGAGAAAAAAAAGTGCTATCGTCGTGTAAAGACCGACTGAACGATGTTAATCATTTTCATGGACTTCGTTTAATCATCGAAGAATCCGAGATGTGTTTGTAACGTATTGTTAAAACGTGGGAAAAACTTGGTACTTCATTTTAAAAAGATTGATGCTCACGTGAACATAAAGTTTTTAATTGAATTAAAAAGAGATGGGAATAGAATGAAATGTGATATATTGCGGTATCTTTATACAAGTCAGATGGAAGATGTAGACTTCGTGTACTCGATTGGATCATAGTGCAGAATACTTTACTCGATGGATTTGTTCCTTCGATATCGTGGAGAAATTCCTGCTGAGAAACAATCGTCACGCGCGATACTGCATCATTCTTGACAATGAGCGATGATTGTTTCAACGCATAGTTATCGTACGATATGAGCTGCCTGCTGAAGAGAGACGTAACGTGATGCGGATCTCGAGTATTTCAGACATGGTGAAAGGATGTGCTGGGGAAAATAGTTGAAATGGAAAATAGAATTTATTTAACCATGAAATGTCGAAGTGTCAAACAAATATTTTATTTCAAGTAAATGTTAATATAAATAATATATATGAGTTGCTTTTATATTCTCTAAATCTGAATCACTGGATAATCGTTAATTACCCAGTGATACATACTTGGCACTGGATAATCAGTGAAGTTCAATTAAAAAAAGAAGAATGTTGGAGCTAAATTATGTAACTAAAATACTGATATTTGCACGTTAATTTCAATCTTCCAATACCATATTCATTGAATTTATGCACTAAAATAAGGTTAGTTAGATCATATAATAAAGATCAGCTCGATTAGGAGAATCTCACATTTCCACTGATTCAGATTTAGAATACATTTAAATGCAAAATATTTATTTAAAAACTAGTATTTTTCATAGATCCATCCTTTAAATATTTCTATTGAATTTACTTCAACTTTTCCCTACTGATGAAAGGTGACGTAAGAGACTAGTATGTGGTAACATATTAGATATGTAACAATAGATTGTCTTGCTTCATTAGAAGCGCTTGTACATACAATTCGCAAGTGGATTTCGAAGTGATATGTATATCGAAACTGATAGTCAGTATGTCGCGTCGCATTAGGCCGACTTGATAGGTTTCAACGCGTAAGTAAATGAGCTCCTTAATGAGACGAATAATGTTGCCAGTCGAATTTTCGAAGATCCTGGCTGAATAAATTAGGTGTCTCATTTTTGTTATCGTCATCTTGTCAGATACTGTACTTTTGCGGAACACGTCGGTAGGTGAAAGACAAAAAAAAAGAAAAGATCGAGACGAAATCTCACGTCTCAAATCTCGATTAATTGCACATGGATACGAGCTACATATTTATCTCTCTGTGGCTGCAACAAATAGATCGTTTCACTTCATTAGTCGTAAAAGCGCGTGCGATCCTTTTATACGACCACCTGCCGATAATTAGATATTATACGTATACTCTCTTGGCTGTACTGTATTTTACACACGCGGCGATATGCGTGTTACAAATAATACTCGGTTGAGTATTTTCTCCTTCTTTCTCTCATGTTCATTATTATTAAAACGTTCTATTAGCTTGAAGTAATGATCGCGCCTACGGAGTGAAAAATTGTCATTTCCAGAACGAAGGGACGTTAAGATTGTGCATAGTGTACCACGCAAGTAGTTTCCCACCGCTAAATGCTAGTTACAGTAATTTGCCGACGATCGTGGGTAGCAATCAGCAAAATCGCGCGGCGCTACGCGCAATTATGTCCTAATTGGGTGTCAGGAAATTAAGCATGTTATTTAAATTGAGAGTGACGAAACATTACGACGACCATTAAACCAATTAAGAATGCGTATCGTAAATTAGCTGCCATTCTTCAAAGGTTTCATAACACTTAAGATAAACATCCTAATAACCGGACATTTCATAGAACTTTATATGTATATATATATATATATATATATATATATATATGTATGTATGTATATTTGTTTATATATTATTAATTTCAAATGCATTTTTAAATACAATTAATCATAATATACATACATACATATATATATATATATATATATATGTATGTATATTTGTTTATATATTATTAATTTCAAATGCATTTTTAAATACAATTAATCATAATATTGTAAAAAAAACATTTGAGATTAATAATAATAAATTTTGTATAAGTATTCGGATATAAGTATATGTGCGGTTACTAAGACGTTTTAATTCTTTCGGAGCATATTATTTTATTTGGATAATAAGTCCTTAGGCATTTCATTCTTATTAATAAGTGGGGACTGATTTACTAATTGTGTCTCGAGTAAAAAAAATTCAGCGTTAAGAAATCGAAGACGGGCGCATCTTCCGAGGATCACTTCGCCGCATAAACTTGCCCCGCATAATTGATTCCCAGGAAATAACCTGATGGGGCAAATCTCGTGCATTATTAACCGGAATCTGGACGGAACGGCCGACGGACATCAAAGCCGGACACCACTAATCAAGTCGCAAATGGCGAATTCATTAGCTTCCAGAAAAACGTCGTTCATACACAAGTCTCGACTCAGTTTTCTGTCCTTATGGACTTGGACCTGGAGCTTGATCGAGAACGAGAACGGGGATCCGCAATGTGTCCCTCGTGGAGGGAGAGAATATCCCCGAGAGGGACATGGATCACGGATCTCCCGACACGGTGCCTCTTCAACAAATAGATCGTCCCGTTCCATTACAGCCGCGCTGTGTGCGGTGCGCGCTCACACTCGACCGCCCGCCGATAATTAGGTACGGTCCGCGTGAGACCGGCCGTGGTTGTGCGCGCGTGTAACGACGTGCGATTCGATGATATAACTCATGCCTCGACCCCTGGTCGACAGTGAGCTGGGATGGAGGTAAAGTCGAACGCGTAATCGCATATATAGGTATAAGGGTGGTCGACTTCAACTACTTCAACTACTTCAACGCAAGGACTTTAGTCTCGCCGTAAAGAGCAAATAGAAAATTGATCACTTTGCAATTTTCGAAGAAATTCATGTGGATCTTTGCGATGTCAGAAGGAAGCCTGGTAAACGATGGTAAACGATGGTAAATGCGTCTTGATTCGCAAGATTATTCTGTCGTTGAAACTTAAATATATACCTTCAGCATGTAGGCGCACCAGCTCTACGTGGGACGTTCGGAGAAGAACCGACCCGGTTATGTTGAGGCGTACCAAGCGCAAGGCGAGCGTTTTGCTCGACAAGGCGAGGGGGAGCACATCGTGGAAGCACAGTAGCGGCAGCCCCGGGCATCACCACGAAGGCCACCTCATTATTTATCGCGATATCAACCTATATTTCACACACATACACGGAGGATAGGGAGAAAGAAAGAAGGAGGCAAAGGAAGCTGGAGGGAACTACAAAGAGTGAAGAAAAGAGAGTGAGGAGATACAGCCGTTCCCATCTCTCTTTCTTTACCCGTTTTCTTCCTCTTCGTTTCCCTTTCGCCACCTATATATATCCTTCGCCCTCCTTTCTTTCTTCGTTATGCACTTGCATCCGGCGAAGGCTCACACCTGTAGCTATGTAACAGTTATGGCATTATCTTGTTGCGAACACGCGCAATTTTAACGTTCTTCACCAAACAATTAGATAAATATCGGAAAGGAAAAGAAAAAAGTTCAGAGTTTGCAACTCATTTAAATGTCGCAAATTAAAAACTCTGAATCTTCTGTCACTTTGAGTTGCAAACGTTTTAATTTTCAAAAACAAAAGGCAATAAAAATGTAATATCGAAATAACGTTTGGAAATACAATTCGTAATATATATTTGCAACTATCTCAAATATATTAATATTAGCGTTGCTGCCAAAGCTCAATTTATTATTTGCTAAAATTTAAGCGAATGCAGCGAAAAATATTCTCTGCTAGAATAAAACGGCAACCAGCAGCATCCCAGAAACAATTGCGAATGAAATATTTATTTACGCGATTAAGATAATGAGAAATAGCTGCTACTTAGCTACTCATTTAAGTACGCTTTTAATTAATAATAAAGTTGAACATCGGCAGCAAATGTATTTTATTTTCAATAGCCAATTTTTAGCCGTAACAGCAAAGTTTGAACCAGCAACTGATATTTAGTTGATATGACTAAGTCCTTTTTTTTGCGTGAATGATTATCTATTAATTCAGAGAGTATAGGATGATATTAAACACTTAGGCCATATTATGAACGCATACTTTCATGACAAAAACCGAAAGACAATGAAGTAATGAATCGCACTCGCTAATATAACGTTCGCATTCTTTCGCGATTCGATCTCGACGACGTTCCTCGCTCTTTGCTCTTATTGCGGGCACTACT